>NW_024086729.1:0-71468 GCF_009730915.1 Dioscorea cayenensis subsp. rotundata
GTTAAACCTTTTTGCATACATTTTTACATTCTTTTTCGTTTTTGTTTAAAACGAAATATTTCCATTTAAATTTATCAAGTTCATGTTTAAAATGTTATGTCTCGTTTAAATTTTATCCAGGTTTCGTTTAAACGAAAATGATTTTAGTAGGTATTCGGATTCTACGAGCGTATCCGCTCCACCCTCGAGGCTCATCATTACTGGTTTAGTAGGCCTTTCTTTACTCGTTAGATCAATTTGAAGTTTTTCTCATCGCATGTCGAACAACGCTTTTGTAGGCGCTAACCATTTAAAAAAACTCACTTCACTACCATGAGTGCGGACACAATCGTAGATCTTGCAAAAAAGCATCCTCAACTAAGCATAGAGGACAACTTATATTCATTACATATGTTTGCCACAAACTATCGCATATTATTATACATTTTGCTCGTTATTTATGAAAAATCGCTTTCCATAAATAAAGCGCAAAATTTAAAACGAAAGCGATGATATTTAAAACGTAAAACATAGTTGTACTAAGTTAATTATTGATTAATTATCCCAGTTTCCACTTAAAACTATGTTTTTTTCTCGACTATCCTTGTCAGTGTCCCTGTTTCGCTTTAAAATTATATAGTTTTTGTTTAAAGCAGAAATGTTTCCGTTTAAATTTATCGAGTTTATGTTTTAAAATGTTACGTCTCTATTTAAATTTATCCGGTTTACATTTAAAGAAATGATTTTAGTAGGTTTTCAGATTCTACGAGCGTATCCATTCCACCTGAGGGCTACCCTAACGGTTTAGTAGGCCTTCCTTACTCGTTAGATCAATTTGAAGTTTTGTCATTGCATGTCGGACAACGTTTTATTAGCGCTAACCATTTAAAAAACTCACTTCACTACCATGAGTGTGGACACAATCGTAGATCTTGCAAAGAATACTTTACAAAGCAAACTAGAAAGAAACCCACAGAATATCAAAACAAAAGGAAACTGCACAATATCTTCAACAACGTCCACCTCGCCTCAATACCTTAGAGCGTAAACTAATGAAATGCCGAAGAGTTGAGCGGGAGTTCTCTTTCGAGGCAGTAGTCCAATCCTACAGAAGATGTCCAGGCAACGACAACTTTGAAAAAGGAAAAGCTGAAGAAATGAAGAGAGAAAAAGGAAACCAGCACCAATAATGGTGTTCTCTGGGGATTAACCAAGAAAAAAAAACGGCTTTCTCTTGAAGAGGAAAAATTATTGCAGCAAATGGCGTTATGGTCAAAACATGTCTCATTTGCCACAGCTTCCCATGCAAGGGATAATTTTGTCCAAAAAATTCAAAACTAACTCCATTACATGCTTGGGGGTTTTAAATTCATTGTATTCCAAAGGAGGGGTTTTTTATGGATAATCAAATTTAGAGAAACAATTTGTACATATTGCAAACTTAGAGGGTGTTTTTGGCAATTTTCACTAAAATAAACATTGTGATGTAACTATATATAAATAATTTTTTTATAATATTATCAACGATCAGGTAAATAAGCTTGTTCATGACACTATAAATGATTATATTAATGATTGCTACAAATAAAATTGTAAATGATACTATAAACGAGCTTTTAATTATACAATAAACGAGTAATTCACAAGATTTAATGAGCCGAACTTGGTAATGTTCGAGCTTGGCTCGTTCATAGTCACACATACACCTTAATATATATATATATATATATATATATATATATATATATATAAACGAGCTCATTACCTAGCTTATAAACGAGCTTGTTCATGAGCTGTGTTCGTGAGCCAAAATGAGCCGAGCTTTCGACTGCTCAAGCTTGACTCGTTTATTAATCGAGCTTGAAAATGATGTTTAAGCTTGGCTCGTTCACAATATGAGTTAAACACGAACGAGCCCTTATCGAGCTGAACACCGAGCCGCTCACGAACGACTTAGCTCAAATATACCCCTAATGGCAAGTGCTTGGGGCCGCCATTAGTATTGCATCTACCACTTGGAAGTTCTGCTTTTAGCTCTTATTTGGATGTATCACATCACTTGGCATATATTTGGATGAGTATTAGCTTTTACCCCTTGTTTATCATTGTAGACTTCTCCTTAACTTTCAGTCACATCTTATATATAAAGTCAATTCCCCTTGCTTTAGCTTTTTCTTTAAAAAAGTGTTACTGCCCATTGTTTATCATTATAGGCTTCTCTTTAACTGAATACCCAAATTTGGTGCAGTTGATGGTCATTTTACTTTGATTAATTTGCTTTGTCTTTAATTATTTGGCTTGGATTTAAATTGATCTATTTTATTGGTATTTATGGGCTAAAGTTTGTATATTTGTTTGATGTATAACCTTTTCTATTCTCATGTGTTTGTATGCTTGTAGCTAGTGGTGTCTCTCATATGTGATTAGGGCTGGTAACGGGGCGGGGCGGGGACGGGGAATCTCCATCCCTGACTCTCCGACCGGGGGAGTTATCTCCCCGTCCCCGTCTCCGCGGGGAGCCGTTCCCGCGGGGATCCCCACGAGGATCCCCATATACCTATAAATTTTGTTTGATTTAAAAAAAATCTAATACAAATACACACTAACACACATGATAAATATAAAATTCATTCAAAATAAAGCTCAACAAGCAAACAAAACAAAATTTACAAAAACAAAATACTCCAAATGTTTAAGCAAAACGAAATTTAATGAGATAATTTATAAAAATGGCAAAATTGTAAATAATTTAAAATAAAAATTTATATATATATTATTTTTAACTGAGGACGGGGACCCCGCGGGGGCGGGGATAGCAATCCTCATCCTCGCCCCGTTTAACAAACGGGGACGGGTTGGCCCCCGTCCTTGTCTCCATGGAGGGAATGAACTGGGAAATCCCTATTCCTATTGGGTCAGGTTCCCGTGGGGATCGAAGATTCCCCATCCCATTACGAGCCTTATATGTGATGGCTTTTTTGGGCTTTTACTTAAAAATAAATAAATAAAACAAAAAGTTTTTGTATCACTCCCAAAATAAATAAAGCGGTGTTTTATTTTTCTTCTAAGTCAAAAGGTAGTTAGCTTGATCATATTTTTTCTAAAAGAAAAAACTATTGTTATTAAACTTATAATGGATTGGCATTTAAGCAAATTAATCCATTTACTAACTCACAAAAATCAAATCATCAATTATTTATGTAAAATCTAATATTATTAGCAAATAACTAAATGGAAAAAAATAAATTATTTATATAAATATATATAATAGTTAATTTTGAAAAATAAACTTAAATAATCAATATAAAAAATTAATTCAAATTTTAAAAAATAATTTTAATGAGTATTAATTAATTCAGTTAAAACTCAAAAGTTTTCCTTGATACCTTTTTTTCAAAAAATTAATTTTTTTTTAAAACTCCAAATTTAATTCCAATCAAACACACATAAAAGTGATTTTTTATCTAGTGGTGGGCGTGCCTTGGGATCAGACTTCGCACAGATCTCGATGTAAATAAAATCCTATAAAAGGCTCTCCGTGGACAACCTGAGCACAATCTTGAATCCTCGCTCTTGTTGTGAAATCCCCAAATCCTCGATCTCTTCTCTTTCCAAACCCTAATCCCCTTCGATTCGATGCGGAAGTCGACGGTGAAGGACTCCACCGGCGACGGTGAACCGATGGACACCCTCTGGGTCGGCAACATCCCGTCCAACACCGCTAGCCCTGATCTGAAGGCGCTTTTCGCCAACCACGGCGCACTCGATTGCGCCGCCATGCACGGGTCCCGGAGCTACGGATTTGTCTTCTTTCGCAACGCTAGTGAAGCCCGGGCAGCCAGGGACGCCCTCCAGGGCGCTATGTTCCATGGAAACCCTATCAAGATCGAGTTTGCCCGTCCGGTTTGTCCCTCCCCTTTTGTGTAATTTGGTCTTTGTATTTGCATTTGAACGTTCGAATTGTTGTCAGATCTGTGTTGTTCCGGGGGGTGTTTGAATCGTGGATGATACATGTTTGGATTTTTACTGTTTCTTTTGTTCATTTATTTTTTCTTGATTTTGATGATAAGAAACGATGTGGCTTTGTTTATTATGTTGGACCTTTTGATGTTTGTTGGTCTGCTGGTGACAGTAATAGCGGAGGAGATTTGGTTTTTTGAGTCATTTGATATGAACACTTATATTAACCTCTGGGCAGAATTTGTTTTGATGATTTGGAAGAGTGGATTTGAAGTTTGTAAGCTTTGTTTAAGTGGAATATGCTGTTACAGGAACCCCGCTACTTTTATTTTTATTTTTATTTTTATTTTTTGGCCTGATTCTCAATTACAAGGGATCAAGAGTAGTTTGAGTAAATGGCTTCCAAATCGGACCTAAGTTTTAAAACCCATGCTTTACTGAATTATTTGATTTGAAACAAAGGCCAATCTTTCTTGTTGATTTTAGGCAACTCTTTGGATTTGCTTTCTTTCATGGTTATTGTGACTTAATGATATAGTTGTGTGCGTGTGTGTGTGTGTGTTTTTTTGGAGAAAAGGTGGATAAACCACAAGTTGTGGTTATTTTAGCCCTGGAGAACTAAAATGATTGGAAATGAAGAATGAGAGCAAACCTGTATTATTGCATTAAGCTTCTATTACTTAATTCTTTTGTGATGGTTTTGCCTGGGTTTTTGACATGATTTGCGCTTATTCTCATTTTGAGACTGCACTTAACCGACAATTAATAATGCTACTAACACCCTGTGCACCTGTGTACTTTTGTATCCTGCAGTGGATATTGCCTCTTCTGCTTTTTTACCTTTATTTCATTGGTCTTTATTCCTGTATCACAATTTTTCTTAACGACCAAACATTCATTATTGCCACTGCATTGATAAGAACCTGCCTATTTTTGTCCGCATTGCTCTTTGGGTTATGCTTTAAATCGATGACAATGCTGGCTTCTTGTAGCAATTTATTTGATTGGAAAGAATATACCTGATGTAACTAATTGCACGTTATGTTATTACATCAAAACCTACAGAAAATGGTATAAATTTAAAAGTTTCCTTTGCCTTTCCTTTCCATCGTACAACCAATAAAATAAAAGGAAATGTTTCTATAATTGTATTTTAGACATAACTTAGGTAGATATCTTTTTGCACATGTAAGGAGCTTGATCTACTCCATAATAAGCTTCAAAGAAGTGCATCACAATAATTTTTTTGCAGATATTTACCTTTTATATTCTGGAATGCAGTTAGCAGTTGTTTGGGATAAATATGTCAAACTCCACTATGTGTTAATATCTCCTCTCGCTGTAGTGGTGTTCTGTAAACAATTTCCCCATGACGCTTCTATAACTAATCTTGTTATACACATACTTGTAACTAAAACTGATTGTCTTAACTAATTTAGAAACTACAATAAAAAATGTGACTGAGAGAGCCAAACTAGAGATTATATTTCTCCAGAATTTTGAATAATCCTAAAACTTCTCTTCTCCTTTTCTCCTTAGCATAATAGTTCCCAGGATTAAAAGTCTTCGGTCGCTGGTCCTTATTGCTGTTATTCTTTCATGGGACTCAGCTTGCTGGTTTGTAGTTCATGTTATTTCAAGTTTGCGGCCCTTCTGCATTGTACCTAACCATATTCACTTATTCACCCTGGATATGAGTATAGTAGTGATCATATATGCGATAGTGATGTGGCCAATTCTCTCACCATTAGCAGACAATAATGTATTTGGACATTTGTTGCTCTTCGTCATCATGCTAATATCTGATCGGTTGTCCATTTATGGAAAGTAGCTATATTGATTGTTAATTATATATTTAAGGAAGTTAAAATTTGACGTCATCATTCTTCCTGTCTTATGTGAACCTTCATGGTTTCTATTTCTAAAATGTCACGTGGCAATGAACGTATTTTTCAATTAAAAAAAATGTCTATTTGACCATTTTGAGGAGTGAAGTATTGTATGCAGTGCTTATTTTTCCCTTTGGAAATATGGACAGATTGAAGTTATTTTTTTCATTTGATGAATTTATTTTTTACAATATTGGTGAATTTCAACTAATAGCAGTTGAAACAAATGATGAGAATAATTGTAAGCCTGCTTTTTTTTGTTTTAATTTTATTTTTATATATGTAGATATAATGCTGGATGATTGTTTTAAAAGCACAATGTGATAGCACAGTATGTTATTATACCATGCAAGTGAATTTTTTTTTTTAATCATTTTTTGCAGGCTAAACCTTGTAGGTATCTATGGGTTGGTGGAATTGGTTCCTCAGTCACAAAAGAACACCTAAAAGAGGAGTTTTTGAAGTTTGGGAAGATAGAAGACTACACATTCCTTAGGGACAGAAACTCTGCAGTGATTGTTTTTGTCAAAATGGATGATGCTGTTGCTGCTAAGAAGAACTTAGATCGAAAACGTATATCCGAGGAACAAATCCGTGTAGACTTTCTAAGACCCCAGCCATCTAAAGTGGTCTGTATTCTAAACATTAGTATTCATAATCTCAGGCTCGATTTGTTATATACAAGGGTTATGCGTATCATTTTGGTTTGAATGTTTGTCCTAATATATTTTTCTGATGATCATTTTTTGTGACTTGGCCCTGTTGACCCGTGAATAGGAATGGCCTGAGCACCTTGATTCAAGAGATGGACGGTTAAGTAGCCGGAGCTTGGGAGCATCAGAAGCATGGGTGTCTTCTGATGGAATGAGAAATTCTGATTCCTACCTTGGACTGAAGAAGAATCCAGTATGTTCAACTAATTTTCAGCTAATTTTGAGCAATAAATTAATGTGACCATATATGCATTTTTCGGCGTGTTGTATTGGACTCAATTGCATATATATCTAAACCAAATTTGCTTTTCTTTTATCTTGTGTTCATGTGGATGACATCCCTCTTTGGTCCAGCTATATTCAGGGCGAAGAGATGGCCAGCCAAGCAATGTTTTGTGGGTAGGCTATCCACCCTCTGTGCCTATGGATGAAGAGAGGCTTCATAATGCTATGATTCTCTTTGGTGAAATTGAAAGGCTAAAATGCTTCCCTTCAAGGCACTATTGTTTTGTCGAGTTCAGAAGCGTTGATGAAGCTCGGCGAGCCAAGGAAGGACTGCAGGGTCGCCTTTTTGGTGAACCCAGAATACAGATATTATTCTCAAGCAGTGAGCTTGCGCCAGGTAAGGATAGTATGCCACTTATTTCTGGGCATAGAGGACACAGGGAAGATATGTTTATCAAGGAACCTGCATTTGGATCGTTGGAATTATCTGGCCCTGGTCATGCACCAGCTCCAAACAATTTTCCTGGACTCTTACCCCTTCCTAACAGTATACCTAGTCCAAGTATAGCATCAAGGTCTCGGATATCACAAGGTTTTGATACCCTCTATGAAGGTTCAGATTTTAAAGATTTTAATGGTGCATCACTTAAATTTTCTGATGACAATCGTAATAGTCCTATACCGCAAACCAGAAGATATCATTCTCCTCCTGGACCAGTTACTTGCCCTCCGACTCCAGGTCGGAAGTCACTTGTTAGGTCCCTTCCTGGTGGATGGGATGGATCTGACATAAGAAACACAAAGAGATCAAGAGTCGATGACTATCCTTCCTCTCTTGATACTGTTTTGCATGATAGAATGATGAAAGAAGATATCAGGGACCCATATAACATGTCTGATTCTGGGAGAAATGGTGTTGTTCGAGGTCGTAATAGCTCTGTTGTTCCCAGTACAGATGAGCTGCATTCTCCTCATCGGGACCAGTATTGGCGTGGTATTGTTGCTAAAGGTGGAATTCATGTTTGTCATGCTAGATGTGTGCCTATAAGGAATGGTATTATGTCTCCATTGTAAGTTTCACTCCTTAACTTATTTATTAATCTCTATTTGCTATCAGCTAGACATTATAATTTTTTGTATGGAATGATTTGGCAGCCCTGAAGTCATCAATTGCTCAGCCAGAACTGGATTGGATATGCTCACAAAGTACTATGGTGAAGCCGATGGTTTTGAAATTGTCTTCTTCCTTCCCGACAGTGAAGAGGATTTTGCTTCCTATACAGAGTTTCTCAGGTACCTGGGTTCGAAAAGCCGTGCTGGAGTTGCTAAACTTGAAGATGGAACTACTTTGTTCTTGGTACCACCATCAGAATTTTTGACACAGGTTTTGAATGTGTCTGGTCCTGAACGCCTTTATGGTGTTGTTCTTAAATTGCCTCAGCAGTCTACCAGTGCAACCGTGCAGCAGTCACATATTGGCATTTCAGATTCATCATCTCATTACACCAGTCGGATTCCGCTACCTATCTTGCCAAAAGGTCCTATCAAAGATGTTCATACCGAGGATCAAGCTGGGGAAATGGATCACCGTAGGCCATCATACGAGGAACCAATGACTCATGCAGTGGTTAGTAGACCACAATTATCACATGCCAATGAATTACAGTTGACTCAGTCAGCAGCCCACATGGATTATGCCCCTAATCCCGCAGCTACTTCCCGGGAAGTTTCACTGACACCAGAACTGTTAGCTACTTTAGCTGCTCTTATACCATCCAATACGCACTCCAAGGCTAATGGAACTCCTCAGTTGCCTTCAGCTTCCTCTGTTACTCCTGTTCCAATTTCTGCTTTCTGCAATGCACGATGTTTCGATGCCAGCACAAGGGTGGGTTCAGGAGTATCAACCGTCTGTTGGTACTGCCATGGAGCAACTGAGACATCCCCTCCAATCTTCAGGGCGTCAATTGCTTCAAAGCTCCACCTTTCCATCATATGCCAACATCGCAAATGGACCAGAGCATTCTGTACAGCCTGCGCCAGGCAGTCTGCTATTTCAGGACCCAGCCTCTATTTTGCCGCAAAATTCTTCTATTTCATCTATTCCATTCAGCAACTATTTAACTCCATCTCAAGCTGGTCAGTTGGTTACCCAAAGCAATCCACAGTATTACATTGGTTCATCCTCTGGCTCTCATCCGAATTATGGGATGGTGCAACCTATTACTTCACATAGTGTCTTTACTACTCCGGCTCAGCACCAATCTGAGCCTGCTGGTCCATCAGCAGGCCATTCTCAGGTTGGTCAGCTCCAGCCACAGGATGTCATGCCAGTGTATTCTGATGATGGTAACAGACGGTTCCCAGACCGGGGGTTACAGTTGCAGGCGAACCTCTCTGGCTTTGGTCAAGGTACATCCGTTAGTGACTCTGACAAGAATCAAAGATACCAGTCAACACTGCAGTTGGCTGCAAACCTGCTACTCCAGATCCAACAAAAGCAGCAAGCTAATGCTCAATCTGTTCAAGGAACTGCAAATCAACAATAGAAATGCTTCTCGGGCCAGGTATCATTCTTTGCGTTTCTTTTCAGAAATTTTTTACCTTGTTACTTAATGTTTTATGTGCTTCTATATTTTCAGTTAAATTTCGCAAATTACCATCTAATTTTAGTGCAGGTCTCCACCAGCTGATGTGATTTAACTGTTTGTTGTATATTGTTGTATGGTTTTTCTTGCTCTAACCCAGTTTTCCTGAAATTGATTTTATACTTGCTGTGTTAACTATTAAGGATCTCTGTTTATTTGACTGGATACTAACACTCCTTAAAAATCATGTTACCTAATAAATGACATGGTATAGGTCAAGAAATAGCTTTTAAATACTTCTATGGATAGATTCACTTGGTTACTTGCCTCATTTGAGAACTAGGATGGACTATTTGGTGACACTATCATGATCAACAAACTGGACTCAATTAAATCCATCTAGTTATTGTTGGATCAAATATTTTGCTAGCAGTGTCCTTAGGATGGGAGGTTTAGTTTTAACAATATTGGATGATTGCATGTTGGAAGATTTGAAAGTTTTAAAGAAGCAAATGCTTGTTTTAGATGGAAGATCTTATGGATAATGTGATCCCTGGTTAGATTTATTGTTTATTTTACTACAAAAATCATTTCCCTCACATAATGAGAGGATTTGTTCTGCTCTTTGTTTGGTTTCTATGAAGGACTTATAAACACAAGTTTTTCTAACCCAGCAAATCTGATGTGGCAGCTTTATGAGTTTTCATGACTTATTGAGCTGGCTTTTTTGGTATGCTCTAGGAATTCAAGGTCAAAACCCATTGTTGAATTTTTTTTGTTTTGACCAGACATGACATAGCTTTGGAGTAAATAGTTTTCCTTTAGACAAAGTAATCAGAGTTATTTTCAGATTTGAATGTGTAGTTGCAATGAAATGAAGTTAGTTTAGATGCAGTTATTTTCATGTTTGAATTTGTATGGAGGCACTGAAACAGAAGGCTTTGATTGTTGTTGACATGCTGTGATGACTTAGCTATTTAACTAGTGACACAGTTCTTCTGTTGCACAATGAAGACACCGAAATTATTAGGGAAGTGGATAAGGTTCTGTCTCTTGACACTGTAGAAATATGGGACTCTACTAGATGCATTATGTAGAATCATTAGATGCTTACAAGGAAATCATGTGCTAATGTTCTTTGTAAATGTAATGGGACATCTCTTTTCTGATAGTAACTTTATTTTTTTTTCCCTTTTTTTTTTTTTGTTTATTGAGGTTTTTTATTTACATTTTTTTTCCTGTTGGAACTTAGGATGTTGATTTATCTGGTTTTTGTTTGTTTGGTCTTATAGAAATTTGTGTAAGAACTCCTAGGTTATATTCAAATATTAGCTGAATATGTTGATTAAAGTGTTAGGTTATGTAAGGAAGGAGGATTTTATTTGATATTCTTCATCTTCATAATACTATTTCGGCTCTTGGTTGTTCATAAACCCCATTTGGCCATATGCCTATGCCTATTGACATTTTATAGGGCCCAAAAAAAAAAACAAAACAAAACAAAACTCACCATATCTCATCAAAGATTCACGAATACGTGCGAGAGATCTGTTCGATGTTTTGAGGCCAATTACAATTATGGACACCTGCATTAGCTGTTACCTATTTCAAAACTTTATTGACATGGTAAATCTTCACAAGGCCAAGGCATTCTGGCTCAACCTTCTTAAAGGTTAGACACATCTTTGAAAATGATCTAATGAACTTTTTTTAATTCATTTTGTGAAGAATTAAGCAGTTTTCATCTAACTTAAATCTAACTTAACATTCAGGTTGCTTGTAATAGTGTTGTTATTCCAAGCCTAAGAACATATAATTGCGTTGCTTACAAAATAAAACGTCTCTTTCCTCTTCGGAAACCAAAAATATTTTTCCCCTTCAAAAAAAAATAAAATAAATTGAGAGGTTTATTATAACTTATGTTAGGAGAGATTTCCATTGAAATTTTAATGTCAATTTCACTTCTTTTTAGAGTGTAAACAAAACGCGCCTTTTGTTGTTGCGGTTAATGTTTTACTATCAAGTCCATTACTGAAAATTTCAACATTGAGTAAGTTTGTCTCAAAATACTGATTTGCTGCAAAATTCCGATATTTGAGCTTCAACTCATTATTAACCCATTCTCTGTGATAAAATTACTGGAGGGTTTCTCTTTGGTCCCTGAATAAAAGAAAATTTAAAAACCACTACGCAATCTCATTTGTGAGCAAAAACAGTTGGTCCCATGTGTGTGCCATGAATTACTGCCTCTTTTTATCTTGTGTTTCTTCCTTGTTTCCTAATATAATTAACATCTGTGGGCAAGCTGGGTAAGTATTATGTACAAAAGTATTTGAAGAAAAAAAAAATTCTATACTGCCATTTTTCCGAAACTCGTTGGAACCATAAATCATTCACAGCAAAAGGATCTGGCTGCAAATCTTTCTCTTTGAGTGATTTGTGATAAAATTGAAAGGATATATGTATATATATGCGCTTTGCACGGCTAATGTTTATTGATAAAAAGATGAAAATAAATCTTTTGATCTTTAAATTACATACCATGTTTAAATTTACTTGCTTATAAAATCCAAAACTATACCATCCGTGTCTAAAATGTAATATTCTTTTTTGTCATTCTCTCTCTCTCTTCCTCTCTATTTGTAGGTCAAGGAACAAAAAGAACTTTTTCCCAAGTGGATATTTGGAAATATGGTGCGAGATGGTGTACTTTAAATCCAAAGCTCTTTTGGTTCAAGTTGGTGGGAATTGACTCTTGCATATATTGGTTCTTCTTTTTTAGTTTGAAACTTAGGACTCTCTTAGCTTCAAAAAATGCACAATCCCATGTTCTCTTCTCTTCTCTTCTCTTCTCTTCTCTCTCTCACAAGTAATCAATCAACTAAGGTAGAAGTAACAATTAAGAGAGTTTCATTGTAATTTTGTATTCTTGACCTTGACTTTTTAAGTTTCATAAACATGTGTTTTATTTGAGTGAGTTCTATCGGCATTGCGACATGCGTTCTAATCTTTCATTTATTGACCCTTTGGGCCGAATTCGGAGTTTCGTCTCATGGTCTATATATATATATATTCTTAAACTAAAAACATGCAATTTGCTCAGCATCGGAAGAGTTTTAGTATGTAAATCTAGTACTTGATCCACTGATAATGATATATCTTAGTTGTTATTAAAGCCGGATGGAAGTTGCTTCTAAACTAGCCGTGTATGGATCCAGATTACATACTATCTCTTTGTTTCATAAGGCCTGAGATTTACTTAAATGAATTATGAAAACTTTTGTTTCTAATGGTTTCAATGTGTCTTAATCCTTTGCTATCCCTTCCTCTTTGTTTAGTTTTGTTTATTTTTCTGTTCTTCTGATTTTCTTTATTTGTGATGTGGTCCTTTATTTTTAATAAATTAGCTTTTGAGTTTTTTTTTTATTAAAAACAAAATGATATCTCTTAATTAATCCATAACTAAAAATATGGTTTTCATGGAATAAATTCGGATGGAGACACATATAGGTTCGGTCCCAACCTAACAATAATGAGACACAATAACTTTCAACATTCAATAAAAATAGTTGGTCATACTTACTAAAATCATCATGGGAGTCCAACATTATTGATAAGACTTTGCTAAGTATGCTAAGATTTAATGCTCAATATATATATACACTTTTGCTTATAATGAAGGTTTCCTTAGTTCTGTAAATTTATCATATATATATATACACATAAATACTTATACATATGAGATTCACCTCTTAATTCGCTCATGGGTTCAAGAATTTGGACTTACAATAAAAATGATTATTTATACCACTAAAAAATTGATGTTTTCACATAGAAGTTTGTGAAGAATAATAGATTATTATTATTATTTAATTAATTCTTGCTAATAATGATGATCACCACTTGATGCATATTTAAAGTTAAGGGATTCATGAGCTTGGCATATTTAATATTCAAAAGTAAATAGAAAAATTCACAAGCAACCATGGGGTAGCCCACGGTATCTTGTTATCAAGTGGAACACTATAGAAATACTGTAGTAGTACTGTTTAAATTTTATTCCGGATTTAAATACTATTAATTAAATTTTAATAGGACCCATGCAAAAAGCAGTGTTTTTTTATATATGAGTGAGTCTTCAAATCAACTATGACGATGGTGTACCTCAAAAATCAATAAATCATCATATTTGATTCACCTTCGTGTATGTACAATACTTGTCGTTGATATCAAATAAATGAATTTATAATAAAAATTACTTTCATATAATATATTATAAAATTATCTAGTCGTAGTAAGGAAAAACAACCTTTGATAAATAATAATCTCTTAGTTCACTCATTGTCATTGACGACCCTTATATCTTGAGTATATTACAACTTTAATTTTAAAAAAATAAATACTAAAAAAGAATACCAACATCAATCAGCCTTAACAATTCCCTTTCATTCTTTTCTCTCTATCTCTCTTTTCTTTTTTAATTAGTTTTTTCTTAATTTCTTCGTTGCTCCCCCATCTCCAACCAAAAGGCCCCTCTTCTTTTCATCTAATATTTCCGCACTCTTTTTAAAAGAAAAAAGAAAAAAAGAAAAAAACCCCTCTCTCTCTCTCTCTCTCTCACTTTTTTTTAATTTCTCTAGTCTTCTCATATAATGTGATAGACTTTATTTAAATAAAATAAAAATAAAATAAAAATAATAATAATAATAATAATAATAATAATGATGATGATTACTCTCTTATCTCACCTCCCCCTTATAATATTATTATTAAGATAAGTAGTATATTCATTTTATCAAATAAAAAAAAAACTTTATTTTCTACCTCTTAATTAGTTAATTATATTTCACAATACTAAAAACCCTTATTTTACTTCCATTTTTGGTCTAACTCTCAATAGTCTCTACCTCCCCAATTTGGCCACCTTTTCTCTCTCTACACACCCTCTTTTTTCTCTCTCTAGATTTCACCAATTGAGAAAGAAAAAGCTTCCATTTTTGCCTCTATTTATTCTCTATCTCTTTCTCTCTCTATCACTCTTTCCTCTCTCTCTCTCTCTTTCTAGAAACTTTTTTTCTTTTTTTTTTCTTTTCCAAATTTATTAGCATTAAATTTTAGTATATATATATTTGGCTTCCCATTTTGGATTTGGATTTCATTTATCAAATTTGCCCCAATTTCTCAAATCTATCCAACCAAAGGAACCATTTTTCTTCTCTTCCAATCTATAAAGCTACCACCTTTAACCCTAATTCTCACCATTCTTAGGGTTTTTTATTTTATTTTATTTTTTCTACTGCTGATCCATCGCCATGGAGAACTCCGGCACCGCCGCCGGCACCACCGCCGGCGGCCTTCCTCCTCTGACATCGCGCTTCACCGCTGCATTTGGGGTGAAACCGGAGTCGCAACTGCCTTCTTCTCTGGACGGCGATGCCGGTGGGCGATTGTTCAGCAAGGACGTTAGCTCGATGCCGGACCTCCCGCCGCGAAACCACGGCCACCGCCGGGCTCGGTCGGAGATCCTCAGCCTCCCGGATGACATCAGCTTCGACAGCGACCTCGGCGTTGTCGGCGCTGATGGACCTTCGTTGTCGGATGAGACGGATGAGGACGTGATCTCCTTGTTCATGGATGTTGAGAAGCTCGCTGCTTCTTGTGCTGAGAGCTCTGGCAAGGCTCTGGTGGGGTTCCAGATGGAGAATGCGGCGTCGGAGTTGAATGCGAGACCGAAGATCAGGCACCAACATAGTCTGTCTATGGATGGCTCAGCTTCGATCAAGCCGGAGTTTTTGATGCAGGGCAATGAGGTACCGACGCTTGCTGAGACGAAGAAGGCCATGTCAGCCCAGCAACTCGCTGAACTTGCTCGGATTGATCCAAAGCGTGCCAAGAGGTTTGCACTGTTATTCGGAAATTTCTCTTCCAAGTTTATTTCCATTCTATTGATTATTGAAGTATCTCTTTGATGAAAATAGGATACTGTGTTTAGGTTACAATAATTCCTATGAAATTATCTCATGAATTTGATTTTTCAAGAGTGTGAAAGTTTTCATGATATATTGTGTGATCAAAATCAAATATGTGCAAATAAATGGGAATCTGTTAGTTCACCTTTCCTTCTTATCTCTGAAGAGCACACTGAAAACGCTATGCTGATTTGCTCTTTAGTTGTTCACAAGACCGGGCTTGCACTTGAGATTGTTCTTGATTTGAAGTCCTACAAATATGGTTTACCTCATATATGCCCTGAAATTCTCATTGTTGTTCTTTGAGTTTTACTTCTTTGTGCCTATCGTTGCAGGCTTTATAATTTAGTCTCCTTGACAAGAGTAGCAATCTACTGCTTCCATGAGTTCCATCCACTTACACTTTAATCTAACATGATGCACTCTTAAGTTATTTTGCTTTCCTCGCCGAATATGGAACTTACATAATTTTTTTGTGGAAAGACATATTGGTCTCCTTTCCAGAAAATAGTCTGTATTTTCAAAAACATTGTGGTGTTGTGGATTACTGCATGTTGAAAATCAAATTTGAAGTTGAATTAGTCACCCATTAGTTTGTATCAGAATGCATGTTGTAGATGCATGCCATCCATTTTCTCTATCTCATGTGAAGTTGCAAGCTCTATTGGAAAGAAGTTACATGAACATTTTTCTTGAATGCTATTTACTATTTGACTGTTCTCTGTGCATGGAGAAATGTACTCTTTTTGTTGTTTTGTGCAATATACGTAGATTTACAGTCTCATGGTTTTCTAGAAACAATACATTTTCTGAAAACATTTATTGAAGATCTCTGTTTCCAAGCCAAAGTTGTTTTAGGAACTTACCATTTCGTATTAATGATCTTTGTATTACCTTTGTGTATTCAGTGTAATGGGACATTACGGTTTTCTTTGTTGCATCACGTGTGTTTTGGGGTAATGGATTGTAGGGTTAGCTCTTGACAAGAGGATTAATTCTTGATAAGAACATTCTTTTTCTGTTTCATATTTATTGGTCTTGCCTTCGCTTTTAGATAAAGGATATTCTGTATCTTGGTAAGAATTGTTCTCCACAAATAAAAATGGTCATTTGGTAAATCAATATAAACAATTAAGGGTGATTTATTAGTAATTACTACTTGAAGTGAAAATGAGATACCATGGATCTTTTTAATTCCAGGCCTTATAGTGTGCAGTTGCTAAATAGTTTTTGTAACTTCATGCAGGAATTACATGAAATGTATACATCATGGATGATCCATGAGTAATATTTGAAGAACTAGGAGTTGCTATTTGTAAGGGGAAAAGTATCAAAATTAATTGATTGTTGATTCTTTTGCATTAAAAGCCGCATTCCTTTTCTTGATTTCCATTTTTTACATTGGCTTTTGTTGTGAAAAAAAAATATTTAGTCGAAATGTTATCTGTTGTTCTTTGACTTCTTATAGAAAGTGTTTTCTTTTTCAACATATCATCTTCAATAAAACTGACAGAATACCCAATAGGAAAGAAAGGAAAATTGTGCCACGTACAAGTCTGTCAATGTGTATTGTTTTGATAGGGCAAGTCATTACTGTTATAGGAAGAGAGGCCTTGTTCATGCTTATTCTCATCATTTTTCTTTTGTTCTTTCTTGGTTTTGCCCCAGTTTTTGAATTTCACAGAGTAACAAATTAGGAAGAGAGGTATAATTGTACCCGATGATAGAAAAATCTTACGCATCAATTTATGGATTCTTGCATCTAGTCAAAACATAGTTTACATATATTATCTGGTTCATGACATAATTGCACCTAAATAATATTTTTCTAATATGAAGGTTTATTTACTACTTTCTAGGTGTCAGTTAACACATCTTCTTTTACAATAATATCTAAGGCATGGTTCCACTAAGTCCTGAATTATTGCATGCAAATTTAATTCCATCATCTCGCTGCAACTTTTCCTAGAGAATTAGGATCTGCACAAGTAGTATCCTGTTAGCTGTAAAACTTCTTGTAGGTATCTCCTTCCACATGTGCCATCCTAGTGTCGCCGCCATACTGACCATTCATCTTGCCATCAATCCCTATAAGATTGGTTCATGCAGACCTCAGATATTATATCATGGGCAAACTGCATAGATTGCAGCTTCGCTTATGAAGTAGTTAGGCATTCTTGTAGCAGCACCCTTGAGTACTGACGTCCCATGAATAAATGGTCATGAATTTCTTCTCCAACCTGCACAAAATATCCTCGAGATTGATTTGATTTCCCTTGCTTAATTCAACTTTCTTAATGTGAAAAAACTGGTGGTCACCTTGACCCTCACAAAGCTCTTTAGATGTAGCTTCAGTTTTTATGATTTTATAGAAAGTGCCAATCTGAAAGTTATGTTTGAGAAGTTAGAACTGGCTTCATGTGATTATGCTAATGCATCTGTCTTTTTCTTTCTATAATTTCTCTTTTTGTGCTCGATAACCAATTGTTTCATGGCTTTTGGTAGGATTTGGGCAAATAGGCAATCTGCTGCAAGGTCAAAAGAAAGGAAGATGCGCTACATCCAAGAGCTTGAGAGGCGAGTGCAGACCTTGCAAACAGAGGCGACAACATTATCTGCTCAACTGACCATGTTGCAGGTAATTATCTTTCTCATGCTAACAAGTTAGAAATTAGCAATAATTTATTGTATTATTGCTCCATGCATACAGTTTCTTTTTACATGTTCTCGAAGATTCTCTGAAGTTGATCATATATGCTATTATGTATTATATCCAAATGAAGAGAGGAAATTCAAGATAGGTGTTGATTTGTGATCTCTGCACCATATAGCATTGGCTGTATTTGGCATGAGAATGTTGATTAACATTTCCTTCTGCTAAATGGTTGTGTTATGCGGCCCAGCTGTAGTTGAAGAGTTCAAGTTCTTGATTTTTCATATATTTAAAAAATTATTGAAGTTCAATGCTGGTGAAAAAGTACACTTCGTATTTCTTTCTTGAATTTTCCTTTTGCAAACATAAAATGTCAAAGCTCATGAGTTGTTTCAAACTTTTTTTATATATCTCAGAGAGATACCACTGGTTTGACTGCTGAAAATAATGAACTAAAACTGCGTCTGCAGACGATGGAACAGCAAGTTCACTTACAGGATGGTAAGTTTTCACCATGCGATCAGTTTCCTTATGCCATGAATCATCGTTATCTCACTGGTCACTCTTTCCATTTAGTGTGGGTTACTCAACAGTGTATTCATTTGACTACTTGCTTATCTTGCCAACCACTTGCTTATCTTTGCCAATTCTTCTCAGACATGATAATGTATTTAAATATCTGCACAAAGATAACTTCTTCTTCTCAAACATGTGCTGTCTTGTTCTAACATTCTGTTTACCATCCACCATTGCATTTGACCAAATCTTATTTCATTTCTTTTTTTTTTTTTAAAATCAAGCTTTGAATGATGCGCTAAGAGAAGAAGTGCAACGATTGAAACTAGCAACAGGCCAACTTAACATGGTGTCCAACAGTGGGCAGATGGTGGGTTTTGGAGGCTCCAACTATGGACTCAATCAGCAATTCTTTTCACAGAATCAATCAATGCAATCACTTCTTGCAGCACAACAACTCCAGCAACTCCAGATCCATTCTCACCAGCATCCACAACAGCAGCAGCAGCAGCAACTTTCTCATCAGAATCAGCTTCAGCATCAACCTCAGCAGACACAGCAGCAAACATCAATGAAGACCATGGGAGTCCTGAATTCTCCCAACCAAAATGAGACGTCATCCAGTAGTAATGCCGGCCCAAAGGAATAAACAAGTCGTCATGCGTCCCGTGCAGTGTTCTTTGTTAACAGACTTTAATCTTAAATCTTGAATTTCATAGAAGAACTATATGAGATATAACTTATGATGTCGTAGGAGAAGTCGAGTCATGTTTTATACTTTTATGAGTTCATGGACTTATGCTTAAGAATCTCCTTAAGATGATTACCTTCATAGTTTATGGTTTTATCAATTCATTGATTGTCATTGCATTGTATTTGATTCTGTTATTTGTATGCTCTATTTTACAAGTCAAAAGTTTGGCATGCTGTTGTTGGCTTTGTTGAACTCTCAACTGTATTTGCACAATAATTGGTCATTTCAATTGCATTAGTTGCAAAAATGTCAAATTGCATTTGTACTCTCAGTATATATATATATATATATAAAGGATAGAAAACTATATTTTACCTACTTTTTTTTTGTTTATTATTAGATAATTGTAAGAATTATCTCAAAAATAGAAATTAATATTTGCGTGTTTGACTTGTTTGTTTTTTTTTAAAAAATAAATAAATAGCTAGGCTGCTAAAAAAAGTAAAGATGTATATAAATCTTATCAGAGTAAATGGGGGTAAAGTTTATGCACACATGGGCACTGAGACCACATACACATATAATTACTGCTCACACTTTAGAAATATGATCACGCTTATGATTAAAACTAATCTTACCACTTTTTAAGGGTTCTAATGGGGATTCGACTCTACTGATAGATGATGGTTGATTACATGTTTGCCAGATTAACCAAAAGTTTTTATGTTTCCATACTCTGTCTATTTAGCAGAGTTGTGTTTATCCACTTTAATAATAAAAAAAACCAATTAACAAAAAAATGTCCAAATTGTAATAGTGATTTAAGGTGAGATTTCTCTTTCAAAAGTGCAGATAAATATATTACACTAATGAGCATCATGCAATGACAATGCACAAACTAAAAGGGTTGGTGTGACATGGGTGTAACCATTGTCCACCAAACCCTCTTATTATTTATCCAACTTATGGTTTAACTACCAACCTTTTCTCTTAATTATCAATGCCAAAACCCTAACCCTAACCCTAACCCTACTTCAAATCATCATATAAATGTACATAAACCTCCATATCAAGTTGAATGCATTAAGATGGAAATGGTCAACAGTACCACAGCATTAACACCTTTCACTCCAAAAGCTCTTCATGAGCATTATACAGTGAGACAAGCATTCTTGAAGAGTTATCAGTTCACAGTGAGAGAGAGCTTTGTAGAGAAGCTTTGGAGAGGTTTCAGGGAGTTTAACAAGATGGGAAAGACTGCCATTGTTCAAGCTTTTCACCGGATCTCCGGCCGGGTTCCGGCGATGAGAACTCTCAAGTGTTTTTCACCTTCGTCAAAGGATTGTTGCTTGGAGGACTTTTAATTACTATATTCATAGATTAATGGTTTTAAGGTAGATCATTTTGATATTATATGTATATATATAGAAGATTTATATATAATTTTTAAAAGTATTTATGATGTTATATCTCTTGTTTTATGTTGAAAAGAAGACGAACAAGCGCAATATTGAAAAAGAAAAGAAATCAATTAATTGAATAAATTTATGAAATATTTAAATTGTTCACCATTGTACTGGGTCTCTGGGAAGAGTCGTGTTTTTTACCTTCCAAGATTATAAGATAAGAATATACTTTTGTGGGATTGTAATTCATGGTGCCCAGGAGGTTATTAAGTTATATAACTGATTTTTTACTTTGCATGGTATATACATGTTTATTACTTTGTATGTTAACTCATTTCATATAGTAAATCATTAGAAGGTTATTAAGTCATGTAACCGATGCATCATAGTATTTGTCTATTTTTTTTTTTTGACAATTTTTGTTAGGCGGTGTTTGTAAAAATAAATTAACTAATAAAATGAATTTGAATGATTGATTTGGATGTGATATTTTCTTTGTTGTATTTATTGCATATTTTAATATATTTTACAAAATAAGTCTGTGAATGTTGTTATTAATATTATTTTTAACGGAATAAATTAAAAGTTTATTTTGGGGGTGATAAAATAAGGTTAATACTTAAAATTTCTAGTCATATAAAATAAGTCATATTTAAGAGGGGATATATGCAAAGAGTTGCAGGAGGACAAGTTTGCAGAAAACCCCTTAAAATTATACTAAATTTATTCACGCACGTGTAAATATATTGGGGTGCCATCCACTGTTTTCTTCTGAAGTTTCTCGCCCTAAAGGATCGAAACCCAAACCCTAACCCTAGGTCGCCATGGATGCGCTAAGGAAGCAGCTAGACGTGCTGATGGGCGCCAATCGCAATGGTGATGTTGCCGAGGTCAACAGGAAGTACTCCGACCGCGATGTGTGTCGTCTCTACCTCGCTGGCCTCTGCCCTCACGATCTCTTCCAGCTTACGGTCCTATTTCATCCCAGATCTTTACTTTACTTCACATTTTTTTTAATAATTTTTTTGAGCATCCTTTGGATCGTTGCATGTTTGGGTTTCGTTTCTGGTTTTATTGTCAATGATTCTTTTGTTAAATGAGTTATCTTGGCAAAACCCTGCCTTTGAATGTTTTGTTTTGCTCCTTTTTTTGTCTCTTTGGATTCTATTCGCTTCTCTTCGAAAGAATGCTTTTGATTATCAGATTTTAGGGTTTAGGGTTTGTTATTGTTTTTCTTTTTGTAGAGTAATGTGAAGTAATATTTGGTCCAATGAGATGGCTGTTGATGTTTCACGAGTTTGGTTTTCATCTGGAATTTAACGCGTAACTGGGTCTAATTGTGCTTCATCTTGTGGCAGAAAATGGATTTAGGTCCTTGCTCGAAGATACACTCGCTGCAGCTGAGAAAAGAGTATCCTTTGCTGTTTGTTCTAGGCTTAACTAGGGTGCCCAGAGGATAATAAGTTTGCAAAATTTAACATAGACCTTTTGCTTGTAGTGTAAGGTTTTGTTTAAGAAGTCTGTATTCCTTCTGTACTTCCTTAATTGTTCTGTAGATATGAAGAAGCAAAGGCAAAAGGTCTATGCAATTATAGCAGAGAGCTTGAGGATATGATAGAAAGACTTATACTTGAGTGTGAGAGGAAAATTCAACGAGCCCTCAAGCGGTTGGAGGACGAAGATGCTAAGGCAGCTGTTGCTATATCTGTGTCTGAGGTTACCCAGGTACATCTTACATATCCTTTTGAAGTGAAAAGAGAAAATATTGCATTGTTTGTTCTTGTTGGTTTCTTAGTTTCCATTTTAACTTGTAGACACCGGAGATCTTGGAGCTGTCCAAGCAAATAAAGGAGAAACTGAAAGAAGTTGATGCTTTTGGTAATTCATTTCTTCTCAAATTTTTAATCATTCTTGCATCCTTGGCAATTTCTCCGTTTTTGTTTGTATGCTTTGTTGGCCTTTTTCAATAGCAAACAGTTAGGTTTGCTCTAAATGAGAGACTTCTATGCTATTATTGTTGTAACTTGTAAAGGATCATGCCCAATATATGTCTATATTTGTCTTTGAAGATAGAAAACTTGTTTAAGCACACACACACACACACGTACACACGTATCTTTTGCATCTTTTTCACCCATATCATATTTCAAAGATTGCAATGATAAAGGGGAGACTAGTTTTCGAAGAATAAACGACCAAATTATTTTGTTATAAACTTTTTACTGCCTTAAGATGGTTCAATTGGGCTCTTGACTATGCCATTTTAATGAGATCTTGGAAGTGCCTTTAGATTGTACGATCTTTGAGCCTTTTCTAATTATTGCTCTGTACTTAATTTCGATTTAATTTTATGGGTACTTTTATGTGACCTACTTAACAGTTTTACTTGAGCTTGTTCAGGAGTCCTACATTCTTGTCCTGCAATAATTTTTAAGCATCTTCAATATTAGTGTTTGAGCGTTGAACTATTTCAGTTTTAGATTATTATATTATTACTGAAGTGTTTAACAATTTCAATAGTAGATTATAATTTTAGTACTGAACTATTGAACAATCTTGATGCCAGATTTGGAAGGAAAAACTGACAACAAAATTCAGGCATTAGAAGTTGTGGAAGAACTCCGAGCCAAAAGAGCTGATAAACAGGTTTTGTGCTGCAATTCTTATACATAGCAAATAAATATGGTCTTTTTGGATATTTGTGCTTTGATACTCATAAAAGTTCAGCCCTTTCTGTTGTTTCTGTTACTTGTACCTTTCCATTTGAAGTACCATAATGAATTTCAGTAATTTTGCTACAGTCAGTGCTTCTACTCGACGCTTTTAACAAAGATAGGGCATCTTTGCCACAACCTTCTCAGCTAGCACCAGTGCCTGTACTTGCTCCACCGGATCCTCGTACCCAGGAAATAATTAATGAAAAACTGAAGAAGGCGGAAGATCTTGGTATGGGCACTATACTTGCTTAAGATTGTTTAGACATATAGGACTTTGCTTGTTTCAGGCTTCAAAAACAAAGTCATGAAATACTCTAGAGTTATGGACTTTTGTAGCACAATGTAGGTTTACTGATGTGCCTTTGGACTAGCAGTCTATATGATTGAGTAAACTCTGTGCATTTTATTATTTGGTTATGGACCTATGGTTCAAGAAATTAATCTCCATGCATCTTAGTTAAGTTGCTTGTATTTGGATTGAGTAAATGTTATTGAAGTTTATTGAATGGTTTCTGATTCATCCTTATGGTTTTTACATGCTTATGGTTCTTCCAACAAAGGTTCACATTCTGTTTATCATGCCTTGCTTGTTAGAACGCTGTGTTGTGTATAAATTTCAAGCAGTTGTTGCTTTTGTATGTAGATGTTCATTTTCCCTGATATGCATGAGATTTATTGGAGGCCAGTAGAGTCAAAAAGAGGTGAAACTATCTCAAAGCAGGTAGGGCCTAGATGGTCAGAACTTATTATCATAGTTTCCATCATGAAATTAGAGGTCTAACAGTCATAAAGACGAACCACTAGACCTGCGTTCTGGAGGTGGGAATTGTTAGTGAAACTGTGAACACAACTTTATTCAGTTGTGCTCTTGATTAATTTGAGTCAGTTTGTTGCTTTTTAATTTTTTCAATGTCCCACTTTAGCAAGTTCATTTCTATTTATTGACTTTTGTGGAGTAGATGAGTTGGGTTATTATTTTCACTAGACTTTGTTTCTTTGGGGATATGGTCTTTCTTGCTTAGGGGGAAATGAAGAAAATAAAGATACTGAAATTTTGTGAAGTTAGGTCTTTATTACCCCATTCCTGCATTGTGAGAATTGTGGATAACAAGGTTTGACCTTGGTAAGGTTTTATTGTGGTTAACAAGTTGTTGAACAAGAGGAATCTATCATATTACGAACACCTAACAAAGCACGTGTTCAAAGGGACCTTGTCATAGGTTCATTTATTCATTTATTTTCAAGAGAAACCTTTAGAATTTTGTATCCCCTATCTCCAAGTATTCTGATTACGTTCTTATGTGCAAAAAATTTTTTTGTGTGAAAATTTATTTCATTCTGGTAGTTTGATATGTTGAATATATCTAACATATTTTATTTCGTAGTATTTTCATGCAATTGCATTGAGCTATGATCTTGTCTAGAAATCTAGAAAGCT
Source organism: Dioscorea cayenensis subsp. rotundata (assembly GCF_009730915.1). Lineage (NCBI taxonomy): Eukaryota > Viridiplantae > Streptophyta > Magnoliopsida > Dioscoreales > Dioscoreaceae > Dioscorea > Dioscorea cayenensis. The sequence goes on from NW_024086729.1 coordinate 24,748, forward strand.
CTCACAAGGGCATTATGGAGTTATCTGTAGTTTGTTAGAGGCCTCCTTTATTTCTTTTATATTGATTATTATTTAAAATGGACAGGGGAAAAGGGAATGATAGATGAGGCTCAAAAACTGTTAGAAGAGGCAGAGGCTCTGAAAAAGGTTTGTACTTTTTGTATGCTAGGGATTTAATCATTTTAGTTACTGTAAAGATACTTCTGTCTGAGAGGAGCCTAATTTTCCTTTAAAGCGTACCTTATTTTAGTATGTTTTGTTTGAGAAATGAGTTGATATTTCAGTCAAGTTGATGCAAGGCATCTTCTCATTTCGCATTTTGTTTTTTCATCTTTAGCTTGGTGGCAGACCAGAGCCAGTTCTGGATTCCTCAAAGTATACTGCGGCTGATGTGCGAATTGTGAGTTTTTTTTTTTTAAACTTATTTCTTCACCATAATATGGTGTTTTCTTCTTTTACTTCATTATTTTGTCTTAGCGTGAAGCGATCATCATGATAGCATTGGTTGAGATTTAGATGACCACAGTAGTTTATGTCCATAAGTTTCTCATGAGGTAGTATTCCATATATTTGTGTTAATTTATTCATGAGATTACAAGGCTATGCCGTGTCTTTAAATTTAAGCGATAGCTTATGTTCATCAAATATTAATGCCAATGGTGTAGCACCAGTTACAGAGAATAATTGAACATGACCAAATATCTACTATGAATCATAAAAAGTAGGTTCTTGAATCATTTCAGGTCAAGATCACATTAATTTCATTTCTGAAATTTTTTTGAATATTTTAATTGAATTTGAGTTATACATTAGCTCAAAGTATAAGCCAATTTTTGGGCGACCATTATGCCTACTTGTTCACCATCTAAAGCTTTAGATGCTCTCTATCATGTTACAGTATTTGATGTTACTTCCTACTTTCCCTAGAATGTGTAATTAATAAAATTATCCAGAACATCTTTGGCTTTGGAATGATTGAATACGATTGCTCTTTGAATAACTAATTTTTTAGTGTTGGAGAATGGTGTGATTAAATTAAAAATATAATTGAGTATTAAGGCTCTGAAATTGCATATAGTCCCTTTTCATATACTTCTATGTTATTGCTGAATTTTCTGACTATTTATATGGAGTGGTATTGACTGCTAAACAAAAGCAACTCTTTGGGGGCAATGATCAGTGTTTTACTATTTTTTGTGCAGACTGATCAGAAGCTTCGTGTGTGTGACATTTGTGGAGCATTTTTGAGTGTCTATGACAAGTAATGTCTTTCTATCTTTTAACAATTTATTATTATTATTATATTCTTTAGATTATGAGGGAAACACAAAAAAGAATAATACTTGAGGCTTGAAGTACTTCCAGCTTTTGACCTGCGTATTATACCTCCTTTTACCAGCAGGCTTTTGGGCCCAGTTTTACGAGGAAAACTTTTGCAGCTAAAGAAAGTGCGTGTTTTTTTAATTTGTTGTAGTAGAAAAATTTTAGAACTTATGGGATTACTGTTCATTGGATAAGCCTTTAGGGAGTTTGTGACCACGGGTACATATCTTTAATTGAATGTGCAATTCTGATGCTTCTGTTCCATTCAGTGATCGTCGTCTAGCAGATCATTTTGGTGGGAAACTTCATCTGGGCTATATGCAAATCCGAGAAAAGCTAGCTGAATTTCAGGTTATATTTGCCTTTACCTTCATTTTATGGTTGAGATATGTTGTAATCTCAGTTTTACTCTTTCCATTGTTCCCTCTTGTTGTCTGATGTGACACTTTTTTGTTAAAACAGAAAATGGGCAATGCTTCTGCCTTCTGAAATTGTTGGATAAGGAGAAATGTATATAGAAATTTAATGTTTCCCTCAGTCAATGGTTTGAACTAGCTGTTTTGTTATAATCTGTAAAAGATCAGTGTTTGTATGCAGATCAGCTTTCTCCTATAATGGTTCACTTTTTTCGTCCTGAGTTTTAGTGTCTTGAAGTTTTGGGAACTTTTCAAATGTCCATCGGATCATATTTAGTAGTTAGTATATTTCATGTCATCTTTCATAGGGCTTCATATGATTTGTCTGCAGTACTTCCTTAGTTACCAAACTTTTATTGAGCTCAATTATCAACTTGAAAAAAATTGGATTTTACCCCATTTTAATTATCTCTCGAGAGTGAGTTATCATACCTGAGATCTTTAGCTATTGATCTAGCTGGTTGTCATAATCCGTTGAGTAAACCAGGGTTGAATGAGAAGTCTCATCATATGTTCAAGTGTCCTATTTTCCTCTTAGAACCTACACTACATGTACGGACCAAGTTTTCCCACTGCACCTAACTTGTCCAAATATTGTGGTTATTCAATTGATGATGTCTTTAACTGGGCTTCACCTGATAATTAAAATTTTCTGTGTATTTTTAGACACTTTGTAATTATCTGTAAATTATTTATTCTTCTTGTGTTGTAAACTTGTAATCTTTAATTACTTACCTTTTATTAGATTATTATTAATGAAGATTTGGCTTGCAATTTCTTGTTTGATGTGTAGAATTTCTTGTGGACTTCAATAGATATTTGATGTTTATTTTTTCCTTCCATTATAATAATTGTTTTTATAATTCAATATACAAAGTTGTCCATCATACTTAATGTAGTTTATGCTTTTGGATATGAACATGTAATTTATGATCCTTGATCCTTAGTTTCTTCATATTTGGATAATAATATTCTTCTGATAAATTTTATTCAGGAGGAGAAGAATAAAAGTCGAAAGAGAGATCGATCTGAGGATGATCGGAGGTAGTCTTAGTTTATCATTTTTCTTTTTCTTTTTTCCCATGTGAACTTGGTTAGACCCTTTTGATTAATAAGCTTTCATCTTGATTTATGCTTTAGGTCAAAAGAGAGAAGCCATGACCATGACAGAGCAGGTAGTAGGGATCGTGAGCGAGATAGGGATGACCATGGCAGTCGAGAAAAGGCAAGGGATAATGATCGTCGAAGTAGAGATCGTGACAGGGAATATGATCGGGATCGGGAGCGGGAGCGCAGAGACTCGGGTAAATCTCACAGCTATGATTCAAGGAGCCGACGAAGATCACGCTCACGTTCAAGAGAGCGCAGTAGAGACTATGATCGTCATAGGTATGTGTGAGCTTTTTGTGAGAAGTGATTTAGTGTTCTTGTTTTCATTCGTTTGCCTCTGCAATGGATGCTTCCATTTTGCATGATAAGCTTTTTCCGACATTTTTTTCTTTGAGAATGAATATAAATATTAAAAATGAGGAATTGCATTTGACGCTGCTTATCTACTGAGGTAAAATTTTGTGGAAGTTATTTGGTTTCAGATTTGCTTACCCAAAAAAAAAAAATAAAAAATAAATCTCTGCTAGTTTATTTGTACATTTTGCCATTTCTAAAGTTCATAAAAGCAAAATGAACTGACGTGTTTTTATTTTTGGTTGTGAAATATTTAGTGGTCTGTTTGTGTACTCTGTGATATGCTGCCTTTTTAGTTTTAATTTTACCTTTATGGTCTAAGATAAGCATTGTTTCTTCATTCAAAGCACATCTTATTATTTTTGGTGCGGGAACTGATGCCTCATTGTGTTTGGTCCGACCTCAAATTAATTTTTACCTGTGAATTGTCCTTACATCTGTTCATTTGGCAACCAAGTGTAAATCGACTTCAGCGTAATTTGAATACGTCGTCTAACATGTCCACATTGTTTTGAATTTCTTGTTGATTACAATTTATTATTAATTTGAGCAATTTATTGAACTGTTCATGTTCACTGCTACTCTTTCAGCAGGCACCGTGATCGGTATGATCGCCACTGAAGCATCCAGCAAATATAGAAAAGATGACCTGCCTGCATGCTGGCTTTTTGAAGTTTCTAGTTTGTCCTTGTGTGGTGAACCATAATTAGTAAATGCCTGATTTAACACAGGCAAGCTAGTAGTTTGTAGTGCTATTTACTCATGTCTTTCTCATCGATATCCTCAAAACGGCAAGACTGACATACTGGGAAGGAGCGATGCATTGTTATTTTCAAAAACCTCCGATCGGAATGCCGGCCGTTTGTTCTCTATTTTATTTGGTATGTTGTTTTTTAACTGTTAGTAACTGAAATGGCATTGATATATGTTATGGTGGGGTCCGTTGTACTCCTTGATCAGTGACAGTTATTGTTTCTGTAAAGCAGTTAGAGTTGCTTGACAATCATGTGTTCTTATCTGGATGTCATTTACTAGATAAACTAGAATTTTATGCCATGGCTTTGTTAAGCATCAAAGCATAAAAGCAATGCCAGGGAACAAAGAAAGCCCTCCGCTTTGCTTGAGAATGGGCAGCAGCATCAAGCCTCTCTTTTTGCTTTATAATTACTTGAAGCCAAGACAAAGAATTTGGGAATGGTTCTATAATATGTGCATGAAGTGTGAAGAGAAGAGGTGTAAGCATTGCAAAGATGGAAGCTGCAGCTCTGAGCCTGGCCGGGAATGCGGTGGGCATTCTCATGCCAAAGTTGCAAGAAAGCTTCTCATCAATCTGGAAAGTGCGAGCAAATGCCCGCTTTATCAAGGATGAATTGGAGAGCATGAATGCATTCCTGGTGAGGAATGCTGCCATGGGGCAATACACCGATGATGACCTTGAGTTCAATGTCTGGATGAGCCAAGTGAGAGACCTCGCTTATGACCTTGAGGATTGGGCAGAGGAGTTCACTTGGCTTCTCTGCCAACCTCATTGGCATGGGATCAATAGTTGCTTTCCTGATGTGGTCCGCTTCACCAAAGACTTGGTAGCAAGAGTCAAGATCGCCAATAATGTCCACGAGCTCAAGGGTAGAGTCCTTGAGGTGGGTGAGAGAAGTAAACGCTATGGTTTGCGGGGACGAACAACGCAAGAACCTACAAGCTCTTTGATCATTATTGGCCCGGTGGCTCGCATGCAACATGACCCACGTTTGGGAGCCCACTTGACTGATGATTCGATGCTTGTCGGCATAGATGGGCCAAGGAACACAATCATGAATTGGTTGATGGAAGGGGATGGCTTTATGCTGAGAGTCATCTCAGTTGTAGGCATGGGTGGACTAGGCAAGACCACTCTCGTCAAAAAGCTCTATGAAAATCAACAAGTGATGAAGCATTTCCCCCGTCGTGTGTGGATCACTGTTTCACAAACCTTTGCATTGAAGGTGCTCTTCAGAGACATGATCAGCCAGCTCCTGGGTTCACAAGTGTTTTCTGCTGAAACGACAGAGGGTCAACTTGTTCAGCAACTTCGGGACGAACTGATGAAGTTGAATACAAGGTACATGATTGTTCTCGATGATGTTTGGTCCTTGCATGCATGGAAAAGTTTCTTGCCAGCATTGCCTGATAATAATAGACTAGGAAGTAGAATCATTGTCACAACTCGTAATCTAGATGTCGCATCTTTTTGCTCTCAAGAGTCTGGTCATATCTATCATTTAAAACCACTTTCTCCTGAAAATTCTTGGCTCCTCTTCTGCAAGAAAGCCTTCCCACGCCATTATAGTATTTGTCCACCTACCTTCACAAACTTGTCTAAAGAAATCTTGGCCAAATGCGATGGGTTGCCGTTGGCCATTGTCACCATCGGTGGTGTTTTAGCTAGTAAGCCCTTATTAGAGTCGGAATGGCAGAAATTACATGATCATTTGGGCACCTCAATGATGTCTCAGTCTCACCAAGGTTTTGATGCCATGAGGCAAATTCTCTCTTTCAGTTATTATGATCTTCCTTACTATCTAAAGCCATTTTTCTTGTACCTGGCCATATTCCCTGAGGACTACCAAATCAGACGCAAACGCTTGTTGAGGCGGTGGATCGCCGAGGGATTGGTGAATGCGACACGAGACATGTCAACCCAAGAAGTGGCAGAATGGTACTTTAAGGAGTTGATGGCTCGAAGCATGATATTATCATCAATCATCAATGGTGACACCACAGTTCACTCGTGTCATGTCCATGATTTGATGCTTGAGTTTGCACTCAACATGTCTGACAAGGAGAATTTGGTTTCGATAATCACCAGACAACAACAACAACAACAACAACAACATCAACAACAACCTCCTCCACAGCAACCTCAAGATGTACGCAAAGCTCGTCATTTGTCTCTGCATCAACATTCGCTGCCATCAAGCATTCGTAAGAACAAAAATCTAGATTGTATTCGATCATTAACTGTATTCTCTCATGGTAGAGTTTCACTCAAGAACACAAGAAGAATGAAGCTCTTACGAGTGCTTGATCTGGAGGGCTGTGATCTTACTGAAGATGAAGATCTTGAAATCATCTGCCAGTTCACTCTTCTCAGGTACCTTAACTTGAGGAACACCTCTATCAGATCACTACCAAAAGCCTTAGCGAAGTTGCAGAATCTTGAAACACTGGATCTCAGATGGACCCAAGTGACAGAGATTCCTCCCCAGATCACCAAACTTCACAAGTTGGAATATCTATTTGTGGGTGGGTTTGAGCAAGATCCCTCTGGCCCAGCATTAACATGCCACGGCGCTGAGTTCCCAGCTGAAGGGTTGACAGCTTTGAAAGCTCTAAAAACACTGGGCATGGTCAGCTTCAAAACGAACCCAAGGGAGTTGGGAGAGATGACTCAACTAACAAAGTTGGGAGTGAAAGATATCACCACACCAGAGAATGCAAAGGCCTTCGTTGAGACACTTGATAAGCTCAGTGATCAGCTACGCACACTAAAGGTCAGTTGGAATTGTGATGTTCCTTTCTTAGAGGAGGTATCTCAACTTCCTGTTCATCTTAAAAGTCTCTGGTTATCAGGTAGAATGAATAATAAGTTGCCAACATGGATTGCATCTTTGGAGGGTGTTTCCAAAATGGCTTTAGCTCACACAAAACTGAATGCAGAGGACATGCAAGTGCTGCAGAGGTTGCCATGCCTGAAGGAGCTTGTTCTGTTTGAGAATTCGTATACGGGTCATGAATTGCGCTTCCCGTCTGGATATTTTCCGGTGCTCAAGTTGCTGCAAATTGATGGCTTGCCTCATCTAACGGATTTCTTGTTTGATGGTGGCGGAATTCAACTTGAGATACTAGAGCTTCTTATTACCGCAAGGAGAGCGTTATATTATCAGTTGAATGGAAATAAGCATGAGGTAACTGTTGTCATTAAATGGTCCGTTTTGTACAATCCCCTGTTGATGAGACGGTACACTCGACCGCTGCGTGGGTCAGGCAATGTCCCCATGATTAACGGTAGCAAGAAAACACTTGGTACTCATATCACCTGCGAATCTGGAGTTGACACAAAGATTTTTGTGGACGTTGGTATGGATCATCCGTTGTGTTTAGCTTATCAATATCCCAACCTGTCCTTGTAAGTAGGTCAGGTTGCTCTTTTAATCCCTTTATTATAGTTGGTCATAGGAAGTCTCTTTATTTTTTCATTCGAGCAATTCCAGTCTAGGCTTTAACAGACACTGACATGGCTTTCTTTATTATTAAAATAGTATTAAATAAATCTAAGAAAGCCATGTCAGCACTCTTAATAACTAGCACTCGGTATTAAGCATGTCGGATCCAGATCCAAACCAAAACCAAATCTGATAAGTTTAATCCCTAATCTCCCCTTCATCCCCTCCACTCTTCCCCTTACTCCCTCCTCTACCCCATGGACAAAACCACCCCGGATCTACCTTCCTTATTACAGTGCATTCTATCTATCAACATCGCCCGAAGTTGAACTTCAGCTCCGTGACTGGGAGAATGACATCCTCCACAGTGAGGTCCTTATCAACCCTAGTCCCACATGATTGAAGGCCTTTTGAGCATCTCAAACACAACAACGAAAGCGAGACCTTTGCGAAGGTATTTACAAAGTAAAAGGAGGGAAATAAACTTCATTGCCCATTAACCCCCTTGTGAAGAGGGCAAGCAAGCATTAATTAGTTGGCTTTAAGTTAGTCTTTATTTTTTTAATATGATTTCATTGAAGTGTGATGTTTGAAATGTAATGTAGATGCTTTTGTACTGATGCCATTTGTTATTCTTAGTATTGCCAAAGATGGAGAGCTATCTAATATTTTGTATATTGTAATTGTGCAGAAGTCATTTTTAATTGCACTGTAATTATCTAAATTGATATTCTGTTCAATTTTGGTTTTCCTTAGTGTAAATTTCATAATTTATTTCTGATCCATGACAATAACATGGTGGATAGAATGCAAAGAAAATTTCAAATGTTATTAATGAAAATGTAGCATAAGGCCCACTACACAAACATACATGTGGTCTGGCATGTCATAATTTTTTCTAGGGTAGTAGGACCACCATAGTCCCTTTATTCCAATTTGTCATGCATTCAAGGTCTGTTGATTAACATTTAGTTGTCTATGGCATAATTGAACAAAGTATGATCCTTTAAAATAATAAAAAAGAACATTTTTGAGTGAGTGAGAGCATGGCAAACATGATTTTCTTCTTCTAACTTTTGTGTTAGCTAAAAAATGGTATTTGTATACATAATTCTTCTAGAATCAGGGGTTTTGAAACCTTTGTAGAGAGAACCAGGGGTTCTGAAAACTACGTAGAAGGTAATATAGTCTTTTTGCTGATTTCATAACTGTTGATAGATTCTAATTTGTCGTGTGATGAAGCATTATGTCTTTTTTCCATTTGCTTTAGTTCATGTTGAATTGTTATTACAATCAATTTCCTTTACTACATAGCATTGAGGAATTACTTGTGTATAGAATTTAGGAACTTAGAATTATTTCTTTTGCAGCATAGCATGGATGGTTGTGGTGTATACATTGTTAAGTACAATCATGGAGGGTCCATGGTAAGAGGAAGTAGGGTTAAATATGATGGTGGGAGGATGGATGAGTTTGAGGTTGATCCCGATAAGATATGTCACTGGGATTTGCTAGGGGATATCAAAGAATTAGATTATGATATTGAGAAGGCAGTGACCTTTTTCTATGTGGATGAGGAGGAGGTACTAAAATGCATAAATGATGATGTTAGCATTCTGGGGTTGGCCAAGTTGATATGGAAAAATGGCACGGGAAATGTTTATGTTGAGACAAATGGCATCAATCATGATAAATCATTACCATGCTATTTATTATCTACTTTTGACAGAGCTGAAGATGGAGTTTCGGGTAAGGTTAATATTAAAGAAGCTGTCAATTTGGATAATGATGAGGATAATGAGAGTATCAGTTGCAGTGAATCAAGCAATGATGATGAAGAGTTACTTGTGGATGCCCCATTCATAGATGACAACACTGATGTTAATGAAGAAATAAAAAAGGCAAGGGATAAGGTCCAATAATATACTCAGTCCAAGAAGAAAATACAAAAAAAGAAAAAGATGAAATGTTGCTGGAATTGATACAGGAAATGGAGATGAAAGGGACAACATTGATGCTGGAAATGAAACAATCACTGTTAGAGTTGCCATGGATAATGTAAAGTAATTGACTACAAAAGTGAATATTTGAACTCATTAGATCCTGGTTCATATGAAGCTACGAGTGAGGATTCAACTACTGATGATGCAAAATGGCACAGGTCAAGCAAGAAGTTTTATGATCCTATTATTCCAATGGAGGATTTCTCCTTGGATCTTAGGTTTAAGACTTTGAAAATGTATAACGCTTTACTTGTTGAATTCTCAACAAGGAAGGGGTTTGAATTTGAGTTTACTAAGAATGATTTATTATGAGTTAGGGCATGTTGTGCTGTGAAAGGATGCACTTGGCTAATCTTGTGTTCTTGGTGTAGTGGAAAGAAAATGTTTGTGGTGAAGCATTATGTATCAAGCCACTCATGTCTCCTTTGGTGCATAAAGAATAGAAGGGTGACAGCTCTAGTAATTGCTAAGAGATTTGGTGAGACAATTACTGCCATGCCTTTCATTAAGCCTAGACATTTGAGGGCAATGGTTACGAAGGAAATGGGGGTCTTCATGACTAATAAGGTGTGCGGAAATGCTAGGAGGCTGGTCATACAAAGGATTGAAGAACAATTCAAGGATAATTTTGAGGACATTAAAATTTATGCATTAGAATTGAAGGCAACAAATCCGGGAAGTACTGTGCTTGTTATATATGAAAGATTAAACCAAAATTCTTTACCAATTTTCCAAAAGATATACATTTTTCTTGACAACTACTAAAGAAGGATTCATTAGAGGTTGTAGGAGGATCATTGGATTGGATGGTTATTTCTTAAAAGGTTTGTTGAAGAGATAACAACTTTTGGTGATTGTGGGGAGAGATGGGAATAATCAAATGCTCCCAATTGCATGGGTAGTTGTGCAAAATGAAACAGCTGAAGCCTGGACATGGTTTATAGACCAATTAAGGACTAATCTTAGCATTAGGAAAGGCCTGGGATGGTCACTTATGAGTGATATACAGAAGGTATATGTAGTTCACCTGAATTTTTTTTATTCTGCTAATAATGTAACATCTTAATTTGGTTCTTGTCTTAATTACAAGGCTTAATTCATGCAGTTAATGAACTTTTGCCCTTCATCTAGTATAGGATGTGTGAAAGGCATATTTATGCTATGTGGAGAAAACAACACCAGAGTAAGGATCTTCAAATTCAGTTTTGGAATGTGTCTAGGTGTACCAACCAACCTAATATACAGAGACAATTAGATCAGATGAGAAAGCTGCTAGTTGGTGACAGTGCTGTGGATGAATTGCTAGAAAAATGACTCATCACAGGTTGGTGCCAAGCTTCTTTTAATGATGTATTCAAGTGTGAAGTAATAGATAATAATATGTGTGAGACCTTTAATGGAGTGATACCTGATGCTAGAAGTAAACCAATTATCGCCATGTTAGAGCATATTAGGCAATAAGTTATGACTAGAATAGTCATCAAGAGTGATTATGTTAGGAAATGGAGGTGTGATTATGACCCTAATATACTTGCTAAAATTGAGAAAGAAAGGATGAAAGCTGGCAAATGGCATGTTGAATGGAATGGGAGTTCAAGTTATGAGGTGTATTGGGACAATTTAGTGTTACATGTAAGAGAAGCATATGCTATTTTGCTAGCAGAGCATATGTATTCCTGTGTGAAATAGGACAAAACAAGTATTCCATGTTAGCATGCCATGGCTGCAATAGCTTTTGCTGGAACAAATCCCCTTGAATATGTGTTTGAATGGTTCAAGAAGGCAACATACTTGAAGGATTATCAGTTTGTTGTGAATCTAGTGAAAAGTAGGTTGTTCTAGCCAACAAGTGAAGAGGGCCCCCTGCTACCTCCAATGGTGAAAAGGATGCCTGGTCGGCCTAAAAGAAAGAGGAAAAGGGAACCATTAGGAAGCAAAAATTAGGGCAATACAAGACTTTCCAGGGAATGCAGAGCATTTAGGTGCAGTATTTGTCATTCTGAAGGCCACAACAATCTTAGTTATCCAAATCGAGTAACTAAATTTGTGAGCTTTCCTTTTATTGCCTTTGATTTTGTTCCTAAAGCTGATTTTCTTAGTTTTCATATATAAAAATTGTGTCTCAAGGTTAACATTGAAATGGAGGGGATAAAGGGATTAAGCTTATTGGATCCGGTTTTGGTTTGGATCCGAATCCGAAATGCTTAATACCAGGTGTTAGTTAATAAGATGGCGATTTGGTACTTATGGAGGAAAGCCTTTGCAGGAGAGTTGGAGTTGAAGAAGATAGTGAGCTTGGAGTTGAAGAAGATGAGGATTGCCAGCTCAACTACAATATTTTCTTTCCTGTATTTAAAAAAAAAGCCACGTTAGCTCACAAACGACAAAGAGAACTGATTGCACTCTCCGTAAGTATACGGATCGTAACAAGTAATAAAGTGGTATCCCATAAGAGGTAGGGTTGTCAAACCACAGGGACTGAACTTCTAGTACTAATTGCTCCTCTAATGTGTAGTAGGTTAGGAATTAGTTGGTAAGAAGAATCACTAACAAGAATAAAAAGATAAAAAGAATGGAATTATCAGGTAGACTAGGATCAAGTTTTCAACAATAAGAGAGCAATGCCCCGAGACAATCCCTATGTGCTTTAGTGTACTGACTTGTTTCTAATGTCTACCAAGTACATCCTAAGATCCTTATGGGTGCTCAAAAGCAATGTTGCATCTATGGCTATCAAATACGCCAAGTTTTGCAACTACACAAGGCAATCACAACTACGATAATCCACACATGCCAAGTTTTACACAAAAAACTATACAAATCAAGTACGCCAAGTTTTGCAACACATGAATAAACACAAGAATGCATCAGAACTCCGTAGACATTAAAAACAAGTAGTTAAAGTACATTAAGCAATATAGTTCAGCATCCCAAGGCACCGTGGAACGGTTAACCCCTCATGAATTCATACAACTTAGAAGAAGAAATGAATGCATTGGTGAGAAATTATGACTTCCCCTTTTACAAATTCTGCTTAGTTGTGCTTCACAAGCTTCATGGATGAGCTAACTCCACTTCTCTAGTGCTTCTAACTCGATCTTGATCCCCTTAGATGGTGTGGTAAAGGTTGATCATCGTCTTCCTCACTCCTTTCCAATTGGGAAAGAAAACTTCCGAACAAAAGATGCTAATAAACCCTAGATTTGGGAGTTAAAAAGAGATTTTTAGGCTCAACACAGTCTAAGCATGGTCGTGCTTAGACCGTGCTCTTCTGTGGGACTTTTGAGCGAATCGGCTAAGTGTCATCTAGAAAAAATCATGGGAAGAGCATGGTTGTGCTCTGCTCGTGCTCAACTTAAGCAGGCCTGTGCAAGGGCACGGAAATCGTGCTTCCCTTGGAACTCCATTTCAGTGATGATCAAGGGGAGGAAGCACGACCATGCTCCATCCGTGCTCCCATTGAAAGTACAATGCTTGGTCAGTTGCTCAGGCTTCTTCACACAGTAATAATCACGGGGACATAGCACGACCGTGCTCTCCCCATGCTTGGCTTGGACTCTTAGAAAAATCTGCATTCTTTGGTTGTTTTGTCCCTGATTTCACTCATAATTGCTTTGAACCCTAAATTCCTGTACCATGAACAAATATACCCAGAATACTATCGTATATATCCAAAACGTGCTAAAAGACAAGCAAAAGTATGAATTGGGAGTAAGTAAAACATGATATAAATTGCACTCATCAAGAACGATCGTTTGTGTGTGGATTGAGATTTCTTATTTTAAAATGTAAAAGGACTCAATTGGTGCAAGTTTTAGAAGAGGGACCACATGGGCATGATTGAAATAGTGAAAAGACCAATTAGGGAATTCTACCTAATTTAAATATCTAGAGTAAATATTTAATTTTAATTATCATCAACTTTGTCTACAATTATAATAATTATGAAGTTCACATAATTTACTTTAAAAACTATTTATTTTAATTATTGTAATTAACCATTTAATTAAATAAATGATATTATATTTGTGTGAATCTTATTTAATTTTGATTTGAATATTTATTTTCTTCAAATTACTGTTGGAATTGGTATGAACATTGCTGACTTAAATTACGTATAGAATATCCATTCTTATTTTCTAAAGCAAAACAAAATAAATCTGTTTGGCAAGATTGGATGCCATTTAAGACACATAGCAATGTCTTATAGAATAACATAATCTTATAGCCTTTGATAGTAACAATTGCATAAAATAATTGTTACATATCAACTCAATAATAATGAAATAAAATGTTAGCAAAGCTAGCAATTCTACAAATTGTATTATCAAAGCTATGAAATAAGCATACATTGTCACTTTCACACATGTGACAATGGGGAAAGATCAAATTATAAATGAAGATATTTAGCCTGATCAACTAAGAAAGATATAATTCAAACATTAAACATAGGCTCCTGAATAAATAGATTGTGCATACAACCATGCCCACGAACATATGTTTGCATGAAACTTTAAAATTGTTATTGAAAGACATAGACTAGTATGGGTTGCACACTAAGGGGTAAATGATAATCTTGATATAAGTATGCGAAAAAGCGTAGTCTCTTATTATCTGCCAAGTCTAACAAGATCTGCAATTGAATGTTGTTATCTTTAGCCAAAACTTGCGAGAGGAACAATGCCTCATCATCAGAAAACCCATCAAAACTTGAGATAATAGAGTTTCTTAATTACCATAAGGACGTTTTATTTATTGAGTGGAATTGACCATGAAATAATTATTGTTATTGGTAGAAAGCTGCGTATAAGACAAAATTATGTTAATACAGTATGATAAAATTTTGATATGTTCAGATATATATATATATATATATGTATATATATGTATATATATATAGATATATATATTTATGTAGATATAGAAAATATGTACACCAAATAAAACATAGCATTTTATAGTACATAGGGGCTACTTATATGTTTTTTTTTTTTAACATTTTATATTAACGTCTATAATAATAAAAAGAATAACATATATTACAAATAAACCATATTAACATATCAAAATATGAATATCAAATAGAATTCAGCCACTCAGAAATCAGAATGTACACCAATGTGTATATAGTTGGTAAAATAAGTAAAAAAAAAAAACAATAAAACAAAATAATGTTGAACAATTATATTTACATTATGAAAAACAAGCAAATGTCATCTTTTAAACTATGACAGATCACTATCAATGATTTTTTGTTGCATGTGATATTTCATCATTTTCCTCACTATCATTTTTATTTTTTCAATCTATTTCTGGTTTATCTTTCCCAAATGATTGGCTCAAAACTCAAAATATAAGCTGTACTTTTTAAATTTTTTTTTTTATGTTTAATATTTTTAAATTAAAAACAACATAATTTTCATATGTTTCAAAAATTATGTAAAATTTATTTATTTATTTATTTACCATGATAGCAGTTTCCCAAACAGCTTTGCACTTGGTAATCTCTTGTAACAATGCTGATAGTTGGATCGCGTCCATTATCTATAATGGTTATCATTTTCGTGCCCAACAATCCCTCTGGCTTGAACTCTTAGGATTGTCTACTCTTAACCTACTATTGGTCATTATTGGGGATTTAAATACTATTCTCTCCCTAGGGAACATTTAGGGGGCTCGCATTCTTATTATGCTTGCAAATCTCATATGCTTTCTAATTTTATTGCTACTGGGTTAGATTTCACTTGGTGCAACGATCAACTCGGGATAGCGCATCGTTGGGTCCGATTGGATCGTTGCCTAGTAAATCTGGCCTACTCATTATGTTAAAGCATCTCCTCAGAACCTTTTCGGAGCATGCCCCTCTTTTACTTTATGCTACTCCTTGTTCTTTTTACGATAACAATGTATTTCGTTTCGATAATTTTTGGCTTGACTATTTGGGTTGTCATGAAGTTGTTAGAAGTGCTTGGAATTTCATCCCTCGGGGAAATCCAATGCAAGCTTTTATTCATCTCATTGCCCACACTCGTAAAAATCTTTCTTCCCGGTATTTCAATGGTTTAAACTCTACTGAAACCGATTTGGCTATTCAAGATTTGGAGATTATAGATGCTAGTAATGAACATAATTCTGCTACCCATGATGAGCTTGTAGCTCTCTATAGAAAGCAAGCTATGTTGCATAGTCAAAATTCTTCTAAGTGGGCCCAGAGGGCTCCCCTTCTTTGGGTACAGAATGGTGATCATAACATTGGTTTTTTCATAATTCAACCCGTATTCGTAAAAATCACAATTCTATTTTTCACATTTTGAATTTGAATGGCAATATTTTCATTGACTGTAGTGGTATTGAGCAGGTTTTTACTAATTTTTATACAAATCTTTGGTTAGATAATTCTGGCAACTCTTTTTAGAATATTTTGCCCGCTCTCCCTATTGATCTTAACAACATTTCTAATACTTATTGTGATTTTCTTGTTCGCCATGTTTCTAAGGACGAGATCCATAAAACCTTGCTTTCTCTTCCTGCTGGCAAGAGCCCCCGGCCCGATGGTCTTAATGCAGAATTCTATGGTTTTTTCTGGAATGAAATTGGGGACCATTTAGTTTTAGTTGTTCAATATTTCTTTAGTAATTTAGTTATGCCAAAGAACTGGGGTAAGGCCTACATTACTTTTATTCCCAAAACTGAAAATCCATTGGGTTTGGTTTCCCAAATCTCGGAGTTCCGATCTTACTTCTATGGTTTGTCATCATCTTAATCATGAGAACTCTACTTCTGACTCCTGGACTGGTTGGAAAAGCCTCTAGAATTTGAAAATTACTCCTAGAGCCAAGCATTTTACTTGCCTTATTTTAAAAGGAAAGGTTAAAACTTATGATTTCCAATACTCATTGAAACTGGGACAACAAACTCCTTGTGTCTTCTGCGGTTTGGACTTAGAACCAACGGAACATCTTTTTAACAATTGCAGCAAGACACAAGTAGTTTGGGCTCTCATCAGTAACCTGGTCAGTAAGAATATCTCTTTTCCTTATAATATTAACTCTGGAATGTGGCTTGATAATTTCTTTTCCAAAAACTCCAATTTTATTAACTCTGTTATAGTTGTAGTAATATGGCTCATCTGGAAGGATAGGTGTAACCAGATCTTCAGAAATGAACAACTTTTGTATGACTCTATTGCCAGGAAAGCGTATGCTCATGCTAAAGATTATCTCACGGCTTCATCCTCTCCGTATGAGAAATGTCTTCTGCTGAACAATTTTCT
The DNA here is from genome assembly GCF_009730915.1 of Dioscorea cayenensis subsp. rotundata. Taxonomy (NCBI): domain Eukaryota; kingdom Viridiplantae; phylum Streptophyta; class Magnoliopsida; order Dioscoreales; family Dioscoreaceae; genus Dioscorea; species Dioscorea cayenensis. The sequence goes on from NW_024086729.1 coordinate 41,429, forward strand.
AGTTGATAGCGGAATGTTCCTGTTTTCTGCTGGTTGCTGGAAGGACAAAACTGATAGAGGCGTTGGTTTCTGTCTTTCTCACTCTAACTATTATGTGCCTCTTGTAGGGTGCTGCTATAATCCAGTAGTCAACATTCTAGACGCGACGGCCAAAGCCCTTATTATTGCTCTTTATTCGATCGAGCAGTAGAATTTCAGAGTCCATCACATTATGCATTTCTTCCTTAGATTTACATCAAGCCTAAGATAACAATGATATCCATGACTGGCACGCTAACGTTTGGTTAATTACGCTTAGGAGCCTTCTACTTGCTACTGGCTCGCCTCGAGTCTATCTTATTCCTAATGTCTGGAATGGTGCTTTGAAATTGGCTATCTATGGCTCAAATACTCATGAGATACCCTTGCTCTTTTAGGGAAGAGAAAAACCTAGATGTATCATGAAAATGTTTAATTCATTTGGTTTTAATTTTTGGGTCAGTCTGTTCTTGTTGTTGCTTTCTTTCTTTTCCGTTTCCTATTTTTGTTCAGCTTGTTCTTTTCTTAGTTGAAATAAAAGCTTATCAGCTCTTTTCAACAAAAAGAATAAAAAAACAATCTAATACCTTTTCCAGAAATTCAGCGACAGTGGAGTTGATGATTTTTTTTGATAGACTGAAAGTTAACTTTGGAAGGTCCTAGGATTTGCAGGAGAATATCCTTCAGGATCTATCATCAAAAAGGAGCCAGGTTGTTAAACCCGGACCGGCCCGGCCGGTTCAACCGGAAAAACCGGGAACCGGCCATGAGGCCGGTCCGGTCATACCCATTAACTCGCATGTGAAGAAAACCGGCCAAAAGGAGGGTGATTCGGCCGGTTGACCCGGAAATCGGTGGACCCGGCGGTTAACAGGTCGGAAAAAAATTTCGAGGGACAAAAGAGAGGCAATGAGAAGACAAGAGAGACTCGGAGGGCGGTTGTGTGAGAGAGAGAAAGAGGAAGTTGGGAGAAGAGAGGGAGAGAGGGATGAGAGAGAGAGGCCGGAGAAGTCCATGAGAGAGGGCGGTGAGAGAAAGAAACCGAGGGAAAGAGGGCGGCTATTATTATGTTTTTCTTTTACGTGAGTTTCAATGTAACCCTAAGGAGATATACATATATATTTAATGTTTTATATTTTTTAAAAACCAATGATAAATGATAATATATAATAAAACTAAAAATTTTTAAATATTAAAAATTATCTTTTTAGATATTTTTTTAAAAATAATATATATATAATTTAAATTTTTAAATCTCATATTAAATTAATTGTGTTTTTTTAATTATTAAAATATAAGTTATATTATTTTTTTATCATTATTTATTATTATTGTAATTTTTTAATATTTTATTATTGACCCCGATTTAACCCCGGTTCGACCCGGTTGAACCCATCAACCTCTGACCCCTGGACTTGGCCGGGTCAATACCCAGGCCGGGTCTGACAACCTTGAAAAGGAGTATACATATTTCATTAAGATTAAAAGTGTTATAAATTCTCTTCTTTAACTTCATCTAGACACCCACAATAACCAAATTCATCTGCAGAATAATTTTTCACGTATCTACATTATGATTCAGGGACGTCTATAAACACCGGTCACTGTGATCTTTAAACTGATTAACTCAAACTCAGGATATCTCACACTCATCTTGACTGTCTTTCAATCCAGATGCTGAATGCAGACATGAAATTAATTATCAGAACCAAGGGAATTTTGCAATTGCATTTCCTAGGAAATTAAGCTTTATATGCCTACAGAATGATCACATTCTCTTTGATATTGGTGTCTGTTGAAATAAGCTTTAGACACTTGTATACCAAAATACTCAACAACCTCTAAAGATGGAGCAAATCGAAGTAGAGAAAGGAAAACAAAAAATGCTCCTGATTTTCTCAAAAACTGCAGAGACTAAAAAGAATAAAAGAAAACATTGCAGAAAACATGAAAAAAATCTTACTAAGATAGCATACATACACTGGAGTTTTGCCTGAAGTGCCTCAGTGATCCATGATTTATAGAGGACATAAGCCAACAGGAAGAAGTCTTAGTTAACAGAAGTAATATATATATATATATATATATATATATATAAACAAACTGAAATATAGATTCTCAATGAAGGAATAGATCTCGTTAGTAGCCCATAAACTTAGAATTTTAGACAGGCAGAAAGTTAAAACTATAACCCAGTTAGTCAAGGTACAGTACTCAGGTCGCCCAGCTGTGCCGTACAGCAAATAAAAAACAAAAAAGGGAACTCGTTTCTAATTTAGAGATATGAGTGGATGCATAATATGCGGTTGCTAATAATTTTTTTTACATCTAAATCAAGTGTTGTCGTTCAGCTTCGATCTTGATGGATCTTACATTGAACTAACTAAATAAATATCCCCAAAAAGCACTCTTAAGGTAAATAGCTTGTAAAGAAAGTTGAAAGAAATATGGAAAGCATCCTTGTATGATAAATAAATAAATAGAGATCCAAGTTGAAATGGAGTACTAGTGGCTGACACAGACATTAATAATTATTTCCAGACGTCAAAAACATTACATGATCATTGGAAATTTGAGTTTAACATTTTGTGATAAATGATCATAAAACAGCTGATATTGGTGCTCCTCATGAAATAATTTTATGTCATACAAAAATGGCATGACGCATGCCTGAACATGAACTTTTACCAATGTTAGATGCGTACACACATGCACATATCTACAAATAATTGTTCCAGGGAGTTTTAAGAACAAACCTCCTTTCACTCTTCTAAATCCTGGAATCGGTTGTGCAACATCATAAAGCTTGGTGAAACAGTGTAAAAAATAGCTTGGGTCTTTGTACCATCTACATCAATTCTAACCTGTTTCCCATGAAATATATAAATATATATAGGATTATGTTTGCCAGGATACGCTAGCAAGATTGTTTACCTTTTTATGTACTACTAAACATGTATCTGTTGAACATGCATTTGTTTCACTGATGAAAATGAGAATTGAAATCACTAAAATGAAAAAAGATGCAAAGGAGAAATGACAACCTTAGTAACTTTACATGCCCATCCTGATAGGTATTTGAAGAAACCACAAAGTCTTCAAATGAGGAAGTAGAAACTGTTAGAAGAGGGACTAGTGTGAGTAGAACAAACCACGCGAGGCAGTGCCACAAAGATATTGTAGCACCCGAAGAAGATGTCCATAATGAACAGAGGTGGGGGCCGTAACAAACTGACCGAGAATGTGCACTGCGTGAGAGATGTCAGGACGTGTAATATGAGCGAGAAGGATCCGGTAAGGGAATCCCATCGAAAGCACGAAGTTGCAAATGCAACTCCATCGGTGTAGCGGTGGTACGAGTATCTGTCAAGCCAGAGCGATCAAGGAGATCGAGAGTGTAACGCTGCTGAGATAGTTGATAGCCATTAGGATGAGATGTGATCTCGTTACCCAGAAAATAATGAAGCGGACCAAGATCAGTCATCAAGAAGGTCTCACATAGTTTCTGCTTCACAAAAGTAATATGAGCAGAATCATCACCAGTAAGAATCATATTATCCACATACAGAAGGAGAATGGTCCGGCCACGGGGTGAAGAATGAATGAAGACTGCCGGATCATGTATGCTCGGAGTAAATCTAGTAGCCTCAACAACTGTGCTGAACCTCTTAAACCAGACACGAGGAGTCTATTTGAGACCATAGAGACGGTGGCGAAGGCGACAAATAGATCCTGGAGGCACCTAAAGGCCAGGAGGAGGAGTCATGTAGACCTCCTTCTTCAGGTCCCCATGAAGAAAGACGTTCTTCATATCAAGCTGATAAAGAACCCACCTACGAACAGCTGCAACAACTAATGTACGGACAATGTGCATGTGGGCCACGGGGGCAAAAGTCTCCTAATAGTCACGGCCATACTCCTGCTGAAAGCCGCGAGCAACAAGATGCGCTTTATAGCGCTCGAGAGACCCATTAGAATGGGTCTTCACCCGATAGATCCAGCGGCAAGTAATGTGAATGGCATGGGCAGGGAGAGGGACAATAACCCACGTGTGAGTCCGAGACAAAGCATCAAGTTCCTCAGCCATGGCAGTTCACCACTCAGGGGATCGAACCGCTTCCCTATAGATACCTGGCTCAATGACATCAGAGATACTAATGCTAGCAGAAACATAACGAGCAGGAGGATGTAAGGTGGAGCGATCTCGTAAAGAGTAAGGAGGAGAGGATACCTCAGGAGCCGGATCGGTAGTAGGAGAGGTGTCAGAGAGGGCCTGCCCTGATGGAGTCACTGCGGGATTCCGACGATGGTAAAATAAACGAACTTGTGGGTGAGCAGGAGGGAGTAAAGAAGAAGGGGTAGACATGGCAGGAGACTCAACAAATAATGGAGAAGGAGGGTCAAGAGAGGAGTGACTAAGAAGCTTTGGAGGAGTAATGAATGAAGGAGAGGAAGGCACAAGGGAAGCATCCTCAAGAGAAATAGTAGGGAAAAGAAAAGATAGAGGAACCGAAGGAGAGGGAGACTTAGTAGAAGAAGGAGAAGTATGAAAGGGGGTGGCCTCATCAAACGTGACATCACGAGAGATACGAATACGACGAGTAACGGGATCATAGCAACGATAACCTTTATGCTCAAAGCTATATCCAAGAAAAACACAAAAGACAGACTGGGCGGTGAGCTTGGTCCATTCCCGAGGTGAGAGTAAAACAAAACAGCGATAACCAAAAACACGAAAATGATCATAGCGAGGTGTCCCATGAAGACACTCTCCCGGGCTGCGATCATGGAGATGAGAGGAAGGTTGAAGGTTAATTAGAAAAACAGCCGCACTGACAACATTAGCCCAAAAACAAGGAGGGAGAAAAGCACCAAGAAGAAGAGCACGGGCTGTCTCTAAGATATGACGATACTTGCATTCAGCTACCCCATTTTGAGGATGAGCCCCAGGACAAGATAACTAAGGCAAGATGCCCTCAGAAAACAGAAGGGTATGAAGAGCCTGAGAAATGTATTCATCACCCGAGTCAAATCTAAAGATCTTGACTGAGGCAGCAAATTGGGTATGAACCATGGCTATGAAAAATCGATAAATATATAATAACTGACTACGATTATGCATAAAATAGATCCAAGTAAAGCGAGTGTAGTTATCAATAAAAATAACATAATAACGGTTACCTCCTTTAGAAACAAAAGGAGCGGGACCCCAAATATCAGAATAAATAAGCAAAAGGAGAAGTAGTTTGAGATACACTCATAGGATAAGGGCGTTGTAGCTGTTTACCAAGCTTACAGCCAACACAGACAACATTAGAGGAATGAGAAACAACTCCTAAGACTCCAAGACGAACAAGAGATGACAGACGAGAGTGACACAAATGACTAAGACGGTGATGCCACATATGATGAGATAAAATTGTAGCATGACATTGGTGAATGGGCCTAGCTAAAGATGACAGGTGAAGGGTATCCAACACATAGACTCCATTATGGTGGCGGCTAGCTCCAATCACCATCCCACTGTGATCCTGCACATGACATGAGGTTCAGTCAAAAATAACCTGACAGTTATAATCAGTGAGCTGACTAACAGACATGAAGTTCATGGATAAATGAGGAACATGGGATGCAGAAGGAACAGAGAAGGCATTGGAAGAAAAGTAACCAGTAGATGAAATAGAGAGGAGGGTGCTATCAGTAGTATAAAAACGTGTGATATGTAAGGGTGGATGGGATGATGAAGATGAGTGGCATCAAGAGTCATGTAAATAGAAGCACCAGAATAAAGAAGCCAGAGAGGATAGGAACTACCTGGAGCAGAAGGAGGAACCTGAGCCGACCGCGCATGGCAAGTGGAATCTGCTAGATGGGACTGCTGAAACTATCGGAACATCGCCAATAGCTGCTGATTAGCAGGAGATAACGAAGTAGAAGATGGTGGAGCAGGAGAGACCTGGACAGAATGTACCTGCTGGTGGGAGTGAGGCAGTGGGAGAAAAGGTGGTGAAGAAGCAGTACGCGGAAGTCCATGCTGCTTCTTTCGACAATCACGCTCAAGATGACCAAATATGCCACAGTAGTGACAAATCACAGTGCGTTTTGGCCTTGTAGAAGAAGGCCGAGATGAGACAGGAGGAGCCAGGGGGTCTAGTAGATGAGGAGGACGAGGAGATAGAAGGAAGGCGAGAGACAGCAAGAGCACTACCCCCCCTGTGAAAGAAGCCCGCAGACGAGTTTCCTTAGCACGAACAAAGGTAAAGGCCTCGTCCAAAGAATAGACTGAGGGGGCATGAAGTAACTGAGCCCGAGTTTGCTCAAACTCGAGGCGAAGATGCATAGTGAACTCATACATACGTCATGTCTCATCATGGCTACGTCAACGAGAGCAAGACTCAGAACAAGTAAGGAGCTTGACAGCATTAACAGCACAATAGGGAGAAGGCAGAGCATCAACCTGACACCATAAGGCCCAATACCAACTATAGAACTGGTCGACTGTGTCCTCGTCCTCCTGGAGACTAGTGAGGGCCTGGTATAAAGTGTAAAGTTGCGCCTGACTGGAACCATAGTAGCGGCGCTCAAGATAGTCCCACATCTCCCGAGCGGTGGGAAGATCAGCAATTTGAGTACGAATATCAAGAGTGACCATCTGATAGATCATTATCTTGGTCGTAGAATCATCAGCAGCTAATTTCTCAAACTGCTGCTCAAAGGTCGTGAGAAGAGCAGAGGCCTCGGTGGATGCAATGGTGTCAGAGAGAGAAGGGGTAGTAGGAGCAGTACATGTACCGTTAACGTGGGGAAGAACACGGATGCCATCGATAATCCGCTTGATAGTGAGTCGCCAAGAAATGTAATTGGTGCAATCAAGCACCACATCTGAATGGTGGAGATTGCGGTGACGCATCTCAGGTAACACCCCACTGAATCCATAAGCATCCATTTTTTTTGTTTTTTTTTTGTTTTTGTTTTTGTTTATGTTTATGTTTATGTTTATGTATTTTTGAAATAAAATCACATGTGCACAGTGTAATCACATCACTGTCTTTGCTTTAGAAGGTAAAGAGACACTTCACATTGTCTTCATTTGGTTGGAAAAGGCATAGAGCCTTGATTCTAGGGAAATGACTGGTCGGGCTGAGTGGCGAGCGACGTCGTCCGGTGAGCGCAGGGCGAAAGTGTCCGAGTAGGCGGAGGGCCGTGGTCGTGCAGTCGGGACATAGGGCGAGGTGGCGCTGGGCTAGGGATAGGCGCCGGTTGGGCGCGAGGCGGGGCGAGTGCGGGCGTGGCAGCGGTCGCTAGGGTGAGCGAGGGCGCGGGCGTGGTCACAATCACGGCGGGACTAGCGCAGAAGACAAGTTTTGTTTTTTAATGAATAAATGAGTGGATGAAAGAATGAAGAAGAGAAGGACTGGTGAAGTAAAGAGTGAAGGAGAAGATGGCCGGAGAGATGGCCGGAGAGATGGTCGGAGAAGATGGCCAGAGGAAGGTACCTAGTCTAATACCATGTTAGAAGAGGGAAGAATGATAGAAGAGAGAAGAAGAAATAGATCAATGCTCATCCATTGCATTAGAAACAAGTGATCAAGGGACTACATATAGAAGCCAGTAATAGAAGTATACCCTACTACCCATGTATATACATACATACATACATCTAATATATTTACATACATCTAACAGAAACATCAGCATTTTCTAAATTTGAATCGAGAATATTTGTTAAAGCCAGGATGGTGAATAAATTTAATGTCGGGAAAGTAAAAATGGCTTTCAAATTATACCCTGTGATATTGCCTAGATAGCATTGATATATGTGTGGCTCCTGTCACAGTTCTTTAAACCTAAAAGGGGAGGTGGACTACTTACTGAACCAAATCTGCAATCCAATAATAAACAATAGAGAACAATTTTCTATGAGCAATGTAAGAAAACCTTAGCATGAATGTAGCTAATAATTCAAATTTAATGCACTATATATAGTATGAACTAGGTGATGTGGAATGACAGAATGTAAGACAAAAGGATTTACACACCAAAATAATAATTATTATCGTTATCGTAAACAACATTACAGGCACATTACCTCTAGTAGGGACTGGGATAGGTATTTCACAAAAGTTGCAAATAAAAACCAAAAAACTAGAAATCATTTAATGGAAGATTTCTTTCTTGTGTAACAGATTAACAGGGAAAGAAGCAACTTTTTGGAGAAAAACCAGCAAGGCAATTAAGTAAAACAAGCAAACAAAAGAAGGTTCCATAATTGAATGTGAACCCAATAGAATATAAAGCAGTTCAGTTTCATAATCTCATTCAGACGATGCTAGTAAGAGCAGAAAATGAAAAGGTTTACATAAATGAAAAATTCTTCTCAGCTTCTATCATTTCCTTCGGTACTTCTTGTCATACAGAGATGAAACTTCATTTTGAACCAAATTCTAGTATCCCAAGGTGATCTACACTTTTGGCCTATGATCTACATTATTGCCAACAAAGATACCATCATCTATCCTTCAAGAGTGAATACTCTAGAGTAATAAACTGTGGAAAAATAGGATGACCAAATTCATCATAAACACTGAGATCAGAAGCGGAGAACCAATTAAGTTCTGAAAAATAAATAATTTTAGAGCAGTGGAACGCTGGACCACGAATAGAGCATTCAAAGGCAGTCACCTTGATGGTGTAAATGACATTATTTATAATATTTCCTTAAACACAAGCACATTGTAAAAAATTTAATTCTGCAACCATATGGAAGACCTGTTTAAGAACTAACTGCGATGGTATGTACTTGGGCAAGGATTGGCCATTTATAAGAAGAATAGACAGTAGTTCATATATTGAGTTTTAAAGAGGCACAAGCTGTTGACTAAAAACGTTCTTATTCTTTGAGGAAAAATATAGTTCACATCTAAGGCATTAGAAAACAAAGACTACAATACATATCTTGCTTTATTTATGAAAATTAAATCTAATAATAATAAGGTTGTGCCATATAAACAAGATTCGGATTCTTCTTGCACTCACATTCTATCCCTTGAATAGCAATCAACTTAAGCATTCAAATATTGCGGCATATCAAGTATCAGGAAACTCAAATAGGGAAGCCAGAAGCAACAAAAGCTACACTCATTCTCATCTGATGATCATCATCTAATTGGAGGTTTTTTGATATCCTAGAAAGTAAACTGAATCCGGACTTATTATCATTCTTATAGAACCGATTTAAATCATGCCATTCAATTCTTAGGTTGAGAGGGATCTGGGAGTTAGTTTTTCTTAGCTTCAAGATTTATTTGCTGATGGACAAACTCATAAGGTTGGATTTTCAAGGGTTTGGCATAACTCTCCTCCAAATGAGAGGCTGAGAGTTGGAGACATCTTGGTGCCAAAAAAAAAAAAAAATTGGTTTATACACACTTCTCAAAACAATAAAATAAAACAAACACAATGTACAGAAGCAACCATATGAAACTTGAGGAACTTTAAATCTAGGATGAAATTAAACGCGTGAGAAACAAGAGTTAAAATCTTATGAAAATAAAATATTGTGCATTTATCCCTCATTAATGCCCGGGGTTTAGCAATTGGCAAGACATTGTTTTATAATATGAGGGGAAAAAAAGAAAGTGAAAAAAAGGAAAACAGATGTTTGCTCCACCACCTCACAGATTTCAAAGTCCATGTGTTCAACAACATAAATGGAACGGCTTAATTTTTTGGGAGGTCACTTAAGTATACATTTGTATCAAAATGGTCATCAAATTTTAATTTGAATCAAATTGATCCCTTTATTTTAATTGGATTTCACCGATTAGTCACTGGCCCAATTCCAACACCCTTTGCTGATGTGGCAGCCGGATTAGTCCACCGAATTCTATGAATGCCACCTCAGCTTCTTTGATGGCACCTCCACATCAGCAGCAAACTCCACATCAGCAACTAATGGCACATCAACTTGGAGTCATCCACATCAGCTCATCTTATTCCTTGTTTCTCCACACACCTTGAGAGGCGACCATGGCTCAGTTGCACAATCGAAGGATATGGCCAGCCGTCGAGGCCATTGACGCACCCGAATGATCTCCCATTGAAGGTGGTTCCTACCTTGCCCGAAGAAGCTAAAACTGCAGGAGGACTAGTTTTTAGGGCACATTGGCATAATTTTTTTCTACCTTGTAAATTTATCTTGTATCCATTTCTAAAGAAACTTTGGAGGATTGTTTGTTAGTGTAATATACTTTGCTGAAAGTGTTACCAGAAAATTTTTGGGCTCTTTTTTTTTTTTCAAAAATTCTTTTTGGATGCGTATGAGATCTTGAATTTTGTGAATGAATTATGGAGGAAGTTAACACCCATCATGTATATGGTTAATTGATACTGTTTCAATTCCTTGATGTTACCATCCTCTTTGTGTGAGAATTTTGTGAAGTTACTTTGTGATGTCTATATGGAGTTGAAGAACAATATCCTATTAAAGAGCAGACAGCATATAGCAAATGAGTTCAAGAACAGACAGCAGGATAATTTCCTGTTAAATCTTAATTGGTCAGTTATTAGATACTGTTGTTAATTTTGTAAAATCTTTCAGAGAAATTTCATCACGACACAAGTTTTAGAACAGTCAACACACAAAAGTGTTTCCATTTTCATTAGTGCATAGGAAATACATGTTTTTACAAAATTGGTGTAGCAAAACCAGTTACAACTAATGACTAGTTTTTCACTTAAAAAACAAAAGAAGCAGACATCCTGATAGACTTTGCAATTACTTCCCACTATATGTGGCACTTCCTCCAGGTGGTACCCAAATTTTCCTTCTCCTTACAGCATCTTGATCTCTAAATCTTTCTTCAACATTCTTGGCTTTCAGTTGAGGCTTCACCACTGGAACTTTTGAAGTTGAATGTGCAGCTTTTTTGGCATTTGGAATCCCATTTGTGCTACCTTTACCTCCTATGGTTTTAAATTTGTGCCTCCCAGTCACATTCTCATTTGCAGGTTGTGAGTCTTGTGATGCAGGATGTGATGACATACACTGAGTTGTCATAATTACATCAATCACCTACAACCATTATATAGCATAAAATACTTTTTCATGATCCACAATTTGATACCCTACATGCTTTTAAATAATTTCTTAATAACATATTGAACTGGGAATTGATAATTAAAATTTTCCTCCACCTGTGTATTAATGGAGCTATACTATGGTTGGGGGTTTCTCATAGAAGAGGACTGATCCTGTGAATTGAGAGTGTGTCATATCATTGCTAACAGTTAGGAGAATGTAACCAATTAAGTTACCTATGCACTAGGTGCATTGGTAGTGGTAGGGTCATTTTGGCTCACAGTAGTGAGGGCATCAACCTAGTAGGCAATTGAAAATCATAGGAGGGTAAGCCAGCTACAATTTAAAAAATAAAATACAAAGGAGAAAAAGAGGTTACCATTGTGACATATTCCTCTAGGACTTGGCTGCCAATATCACACATAGGGTCCCCTGCTCTTGAACTTCTCCCCTGGTAAACAGAAATGATACATGCTGAAATTAAAATTATGGAAAGACACTGCCAATGATTAAAGAATTGTCATAAAATTGGGCTATATTTTACTAACATGCACACCACCATGGAATCTTTTGTTGTGCCCTACTGCTCCACAAACACTACACTTAATAGTCACACCTTTTTTGCTGACTTTACCTTTAGTGAAGCCTTTGCTTTCTTCTCCTATCTCCTTCCTCCTTAGCAATGTTTTTCTTGCCTCTCTTTTTGCTGATTGGTTCAAGAGGAGGGATCATAGGCCCCTGATCACTTTTCGGCCAAGCATCTTTATCATGAATAGGGAATAAGGTGTGGCCATATGTGTCCATGTATGTGCTGACTTTGTAGCAGCTGTGGAGATAATTCTCTACCCTATCATTGTTGTAATATATCACTAATATAGCATGGGAGCAGGGCACACCAGTCAACTACCACCTCTTACATGAACAAGTACCCCTAACTTTGTCCACTACAAATTGACTAATAGGACCTAAGACTTGGTATTGATCTCCTCCAGAGCAAGTTGTAGTATACAGGAAACTAGCTTGCTTCAACTTCTCCAACTTTTTCATTATCCTAGGGCAGTGCAATGTTGTGCACTTCTTCATCAAATCCCTTCTTCTTTGAATTCTAACCATTAATTGAGTTCTAATCATCTTATTCATGGTCACAATTCCCTTAGTCCTTGCCTCAAGGATATGACTATTAAAACATTCACACATGTTGTTTAATAGTATATCACACTTGAATTTAGAGTGAAAGTGTGACCTTGACCAATGCCTAGGATCTATATTCTTCATATAGTCATATGCACCAGGGGACATCTCTTTTAGTGTGGCCATAGCCTTTTCAAATGCAAGAATATATGTTGCAGTTGCACAAGCCCAAACTTGATCCCTCACAGCCTTTCCTCCAAAATTTTTCCTAAGGTTTGAATGGATATGTCTAACACAGAACCTATGCTCACTATTTGGAAATAATTCCTCAATAGCAGGTAATAACCCCTAGAAGTGGACATTAATATTTGGCACATCACCAACCCACAAACATAATAAAGACACAAATGGCAGGATCACACATAGAACCAAAACAAAAAAAAGAAACATATGTTAGAAAGATCCAACTAAACATTCCGATGAAGTAATTAATTAATCATAGATCTAACTAAACATTCCAATGAAGTAATTAATTGATCACAGATCCAACTAAACATTCCAATGAGATAATTAATTGATCACAGATAGAACTAAACATTCCAATGAAGTAATTAAACTAATAAACTAATCTAGGGTCAAAATCAACAGTAATTAAAACCTTTAACATTGATTGAACAACTGAAAATATGAATCACATACCATCTAATTAAAGATAAATTTGCATCTTAGAAGCAGTGGTTGATGTAGGAAGGTAATTAAAGTTGGTCAAATCTAATTAAACTGAATACTTAATGATACAATCAATCATTTAATTTTGGAACATGTACACAATATAAAAAAGTAATTACTGCAGATTATAGCTAATAAAAGAAATTGAAATTTAGTTGATTTCAGCATACCTTCTGTCTATCAGACATGAAGGCCCAGTGGTTGCTATTGTTGATATGCATATCCATTGCCAAGTGCTCTAGGAACCACAACCAATTTTCCTTGTTTTCCTTTGCAACTGTTGCCCATGCAATGGGGTAGATGCAATCATTTGCGTATATCCCCACTGCTGTTAAGAGCTGCCCACCATACATACCTTTTAAGAAGCAGCCATCAACAGAGATAACTTGCCTGCATCCTGCCATGAAGCCATTTCTGAGTGGAGCTAAACAGATGTACATGGCCTGGAAAATTCCTGCATCACACTTGAATTTTATGGTTGATCCAGGGTGAGTCCTCAAGAGTTCCAACCTATAATCAAAGAGCCTTGATATTTGTGATTGCTCATCACCATTAATGAGCCTTGACACAAATTGACAAACAAAAGATGAATTTAATTAACAACTGATTATGAATTTGCAAAAAAAAAAAAATTAAATAATCAATATAATAGGGTAAGGTATTCCAACTAACCTAAGTGCAATGCACTTTGCCCTATAAGCCTTCAATCTGCTGATATCAACCTCCTGGTTAGTCTTCATAGCTTGGATAATTCCAGCCACTTTCCAAGTAGGGTCAGCCCTAAATTGCTCTAGGTATGCTTTTGTAATCCACTCAGCATTCACATGTCGGTTGCTATAATCTCTTGCACACTCATGGTTCAGATGCCCTGATTTTATTTGAATTGTGTTACTGTCCTTAACCATAGGGGAAGCCCACAAGTAGAATGGACAATTTTTTTTACAGAAGGCCTTGCATCTTTTCTGTGAATTGGGTCTGAAATTCAGGACATATCTATTTCTAATCCCAAAATTTCTAACAGCTTCTTTGAATTGTTTGAAGGACCTAAACTTCATGCCAATTTTGAATTGGGGATTACTCATGTCACACTCCTCATTAAAATCTGAATAGTTAGGTTTCTTGCTATTTAATTCTTCATCATCTGTGGAGGAGCAAGAATGGAGTTCATCAGATTCGGGGTAATCTGTTTCATAGTCACTCTCATGTCCTGATTTTGGTGGCTCACCACTGACAAAAACCATTGCCCTTTTAGACTGAGTGGTGTGAACTACATCTTCCTCAGATTCATCACGAAAGTCATAATCAGAATCATGAAACAGTAGGTCTTCATCATTCCTACTGCCCTTGTTGCCAATACCTACTAATTGATCCTCCAAATCAGTATCTGATGCACTAATGTCCTCCTCTCCTTCAGCTAGTTCTGGCATTTTTTTTCTCTACATATCTACAATTTTGTTGTCTTACAAGAAGATAAACCTCTCTAGTGCTGCCTACATTAGTTGCCATAGCCAATGCATCCATATCATCTTTAATTTCCCTTAGAGCACTAGGTTCACAACTAACATCCAAAAACCATAATTTGCAATCAGTGACATCTATTTAGAATTCCCTAGCCATACTTAACAATTCAATCCTAGATATCTGATCTGCACAACAAAAGTCAATAAACCCAGGCAACCTTTCTACCATACCAATTGCATAATGCATCTTGATTGTAAACAATTCAGCATCTTCTACTGCCAAACAAACATTCCACAGTTACTCCTTGAGTATGACAAGAAAAAAAGTCCACAATTGCTAACATTCAGCACAAATATATTAAAGAAGGATATATCTTAGAATTCTTAACAGGGAACACCCAATCATACTAAACAACTCAATTAGCACCCAAAGGGCAAGTGAGGTGGGTCATAGCTCAACTAAATACTTTTTCATAGGCATCTCCTATAGAAAATATGGATTTCTTCATCAAATTAAGACTTTCTATAGTTGTTTAGATAAAAATCCAAGCAAAAACCAAATTAAAGAGACAAAGACAGTAAATATGAAGTTCATCACATTAGAATTAATGATTCAATCCCCTTATTTAGTTACATTGTCAGGAAAAGAAAATTTAAAAAAAAAATAATTCAGATTTAGCTTATTTATGGGATATTCATTATGTAATCAATTTTTTAAAAAAAATTCAGATTTAGCTTATTTATGTGATATTCATTATGTAATCAATGAATAGTAATCCTCAAAAGAATAATAATATTGTATTTTTCACAACTAGCATTTCTTGTGATTATCATGGCACATTAAGAAACTAAATAGTTTGTAAAATATACTCTAAGGAGGCCTTACTGTATCCGTTAAAACACTAAATTATTTTTGTTTTCTAGCCCATGTTGTATGTTTACATCTGGTTAATTTCCTAGAACCACACACTAAAAAATCAATGGGATTTGTTACAAGATGTAAGCATAGTAAAGGCTAGGAATCTTATGGTTGACCATCAATATATTTTGTGCAAGACAATCATGGAGGCCTATAAAGCAGTTTATCAGATGAGAATCAGGATGATTATTTGGAAGTTCTTTTAGTCAAGTTCACACATAATCTAGTTTAACAACTGAGATTCTCTAAATAACAAACTAAACCCTAATTAAATTCAACTATATTCTAACCATAAACATGAATAACAACAAATTAAATTATCTTTTGTGTAATTTTTAAAGGTTTCTTTGTCTGGGACCACATTAAAGGGAAACAAATTATTGTCACCAAATGTTCAACAAAGATAGTACAAGAGCATGAGAACAATATATAAAAAACACATATCCACTCCAGATTAAAAACCCCCATTCTAACACCAGCAGTGCTAAGATGAAAACCCTACCCCACATACTTCACATACTTTGTTAAGCCCCCCAACCTGACATAGCACTACTCATACCAGTACAAGCACAACAGCAAATGGAAAAAAAAATCACAAACACTTCAGGGTTTCAAGGGTTTCAACACAAACACTTACAATACTCTGGACCTTCCTCCCCTGCAGGCCGTTTCTCCCAGTTCACTGCCATCAGTGCTTCTGATCGTGCTCCCTTCACTCACAATTGGTTGTTGCAATGCTCCTTTACCTCCTTCAAATTGACCACTGTTTCTCAAGATGAAGACCAAGGGAAAAAGGAGATTAACCCTCGGAGTTATCTTCAAGGACTTACATCTACCCTCGAGAATGGTGATGATGATGTGGGGGCATGGTCTCAAAATGTTGCCCGAGGTGCCTGTCCAATGCTGATGTGGAGTTAGCTGCTGATGTGGAGGTGCCATCAAAGAAGCTGAGGTGGCATTCGTGGAATTCGGTGGACTAATCCGGCTGCCACATCAGCAAAGGGTGCTGGAATTGGGCCAGTGACTAATCGGTGAAATCCAATTAAAATAAAGGGATCAATTTGATTCAAATTAAAATTTGATGACCGTTTTGATACAAATGTAAACTTAAGTGACCTCCCAAAAAATTAAGCCTAAATGGAACTGTTGCACATCTTCTCCATAAAAGATTCTTAGTTTTCACAATCTTCTTAGGTTCCCTGCAAACACAAGACTGCTCTAACATCAATAGATCTACACTGATGTTATAAACTCATTACACGGTTCCCAAAAAAACAAGAGTCACTAAGCCAGTATTCATGTAAGCATACTATACTCAATACCAAACAAAATCAATCAATGGATAACATCCAAGACCTTAAAAAACAGTATTCATGTAAGCATATCTGTACGGACCGTACCCCTAGAATAATAAAAATGCAATCTTTGACAGAAAAGCAGGGTAAGTATCACTGGTGGCCACAAATGTTTCGTAAGTATAACGTTGTGGCCACATACGTTTTTTTGGTAATGATGTGGCCACGAAACTTGTCTCCGGTCACACTCATGGCCACAATTTCTTGTTTGAGGGGTCGCTTTCAGCGAAGGTCTTTGAGGTGGCGTCCGACGTGGATGGCTCTATAATTGGCCACCTCTGCACTTTCGCCGGAAACAACCCCCAAACATGAAATTGTGGTCATGAGTGTCACCGGAGACAAATTTCGTGGCCACATCGTTACAAAAAAAAAATGTATGTGGCCACAACGTTATACTTACGAAACATTTGTGGCCACCAGTGATACTTACCCTAGAAAAGCAAGGTTTGTACCTCAGGATTGAAACCCTTGAATAGGGTTTTACCAGCTACTTCCATTGCTTCTGTCACAACCGATGCTCATAAAACAAGGCTTTCTTTCTTATCAACTTTCTATATAAACAGAGAGTTATAGTGTTCCGCTGGAACTAGAGGTGCAAAAGCCCGGGGCCGTCTTGAAAGCTCGAGACGGCCCGAAAGACCGGTTTGGGTCGTGCTCGGCCGCTGCATCGGCTACGATGCAGTGCTAGGCCATGCCCCGGTGGCTCAAGCACGCGGGCCGACCCTCGAAAGTACGGCCACCACATCGTTATTGCTAGGCTGCTGGCACTACCGACCAATTTTTCTTAATTAATTTAAATATTGGAAAATGACTATTGTAGCCCCTTTAACAACTATAAAACGGCTAGTTTTTAAGGCTATTTTAGACTTTAAAATGTAATTACTTTTTTACCCTTTTTACCAACAATAAATGGCTAGTTCACAAGGGTATTTTGGGAATTAGAAGATTTTAAAAAACCTATAAATACCCTCAAATACTTACATATTTCTCCACACCAAATTACTCATTCTTGTTCTAATCTCTCAATCATTGAAGTCTCCAAGCTCTCTTAGTTCTCAATCTCTTCAAGTTCAAGATTTGAAGTTTGTCAAATTCGGCTCAAGTGTTTCATCAATCCGCAATTTCCCCCACCTTTTCATCAATTCATCAATTCGAATTTTTCAAAAAAATCCACGAATTAAATTTACATCATCAAGGTTGAGGAAACCCTAAACCCTTTTTTTTATTTTTTATAATGGCCGGCTCTCCCAATTTTCCTTTCGATACACCATTTTTTTTTTAATGAAAACAACTCCGAAAATTTTGATGATTCACAACCTGAGCCTGAGCCTGTTACTGAATCCCCTAATATGGGAGCATCTAGTAACAAGCCTCAAACAAGCACAAGAAAAAGAACTTCGGGTGTATGGAAATTTTATAATATTGTTCAAATTCCAAACAAAGGGACTCGTGCCATTTGTAAAAAATGCAAAAAAGATTTTTCTTGTCAAACTTCGGGTGGAACGGGTCATTTGAAAAGGCATGCCGACAAACATACTACTAATCAAAATGATCCTTCCCAAACACAAATTAGTTTTGCAAATTCAAGTATTGGAACTTTTGTTTTTTCCAATGAAAATGCAAGAAAATGGATTGCAAAATTTATTGTTCAAAATGAACAACCTTTTTATCTTGTTGAAAATCTCGCATTTATAAAAATGCAAGTTAAGGGTTTTAATCCGAATTTTAAATCCGTTTCAAGGACTACTATGAGAAAGTATTGTCTTATTATTTATGAAGAATATAAAGAAAAATTAATTTCCGAAATGTCTAAAGGTTTATTTAAAATTTCTCTTACTTCCGATATTTGGTCTTCTCAAAATAATTCCGATTATCTTTGTGTTACCGCTCATTATATTGATAATAATTGGACTTTTGCAAAAACGTATTTTTGAGTTTTTATTGAGTTAGAATACCAACATACCGCATGTAATATTGCGGTTACATCATGCGTACTATCAATGAGTACAAAATTGAGAAATTTGTATTTTCAATCACTCTTGACAATGCTTCGGCAAATAATTGTGCCGTTGATATGTTACAATTGCATTTAGAGCCTATGTTTTCCGGAAATTTTTTTCATCATTGTATATGCCATATATTAAATTTATGTGTTAGAGATGGTTTAAAAATTATTGATCCTCATATTCGTAAAGTTAGAGGAGCTATCTTATATGCAACAAAAGCTTCTTCACGAAGGCATGAATTCAAAAGATTTTGTAGGCAAATGGGGAAAAAATATAAAAAATTTATTTCCGATGTTCCTCATAGGTGGAATTCAACGTATAATATGTTGAATTGTGCTTATGATTACAAAGATATTCTTACAATGTATTGCCGTGAGTTTTTTCCCGACCTTGGAATTACTAATTATGATTGGGAAGTTTGCTATATGATAAAGGAGTTTTTGGAAATTTTTAATTCCGCAACTAATTTTTTTTCCGGTATTTATTATCCTACTACTTTTATGACTATTTCTCATTTATATTACATTAGTGAAATTTTTGCAAAATATAGATGTGATCCTAATTTTGCTCCCATTGTTGCTCCTATGGAATTAAAATTTAAAAAATATTTTGCAAAAATCAACCCTCTTCCCGTTTTATCTATGTTTCTTGATCCCCGTTTTAAAATTGATGGTACTTTTTGTATGCTTGATTCTTATGATGAAAACATGGGACTTGATCATTCAATTTTCAAAGATGAATATCGCTCTTTGCTTGATGATATGTATAATGAATATAACCATACATATGGAAATCGATCGAGCTTCTACTTTTTGCAGTGAGATTTTTGAAAATTCTTCTACACTTTCCAAAACTAAATCTCCGGCCGATCTTATAAATATGATTAGAAGAAAATCTACAAGTGCTTCTTCTTCTTCTTCTTCTTCTAGCACTAGTTCTTTGCATGAATTAAATCTTTTTAAATAATAATTTTAATGATTTTCTTACTCATCGAAGAAATTAATAACTTTTAATATTTTTCTCGTGGTGGAAACAACAAGAACATAACTATCCCGTGCTAGCCGCCATGGCACGCGTGATCTACTAGCTCCACCGATGTCTGCATGAGCGTCGAGTCTTGTTTTAGTGCAGGAAAAAGGGTACTCGAAGATAAGAGGAGCCGCATGAACTAAGACAAAGTGCAAATGTGCATATGTCTCGAAGGATTGGTTAGAAGCGTAAGATAGGTTACATGAACAACAAATACATGGAGAAGGTAGTGATACTGGGAGAGGCCTTACACCATCCGAGGCGCTCAACTTCAACCCGTGTTGATGAAGAAATAGATTAATCAAAATGAAGTTTGAAGTTTTGTAATTTTCTAAATTGTTTTCAAGTTTGTCATTTTCTAAATTGTTTCAAGTTTGTAATTTTCTAAGTTGTTTTCATAGTATAAATGACAATTTTTTTCCTATATCTATTTGTAATTTATTTTTTTAGTTTATCTCTATTTTTTCAATGTAATTTTATTTTCTAATATTATGTTAAATTTTAAAAAATTGTATTTTTTGTATTCATGTAAATTTAAATTTTATGCATATTTTTAATTATTTTTTCTATAGTCTTCATGTGTTGTACATTTTTTACAATCAAGAAACTTATATTTTATGATAATTAGATTTTTCTTAAAAATTTCCTTAACTTTTAGTATTTTTAAAGTATTTTATATAATTTTTACAAATTTTACAATACTTTTAAAGAATTTATAATTTAAAATAAAAAAGGTGGGCCACCGGGCCCGGCCCAGCCCAGCTGGCTTGGGCCGTGCCACAGGCTGGGCTGACCCCCTGTACGGTGGGCCGTGCCGGGCTGGGCCGGCCCATCTTGCAACTCTAGCTGGAACCATCTTAAGTCCTCCAAGATTGGGGATTTTCACGTAATTAGAGGTGATATAGAAGGGCAGTATCGTCATATCACTGTTGAAGAAAGCCATTTCCCTACCTTTTATGCGCTAGGGTTTTTCAGAGCCCAACTCCATTCCTGATCTTTGGGACAAGCTTCATGGCGTCAATGGCGATGAAAACACTCTGCTCGCACGTCTCTTTCCATTGGAATCAACCTCTTTTTCTTCAGGTATTCTTTTAACTATTTATTTATATATTTGGGTGCTGATTTTGTGAGAATTGGGAACCAAATTTGGTGTTCTATGAGCTTCAGTTCCCATGATTGTTTCCTTATATTATGAAAAAAAAAGAGGATTTTTTTAATATACTATCAGGTTATCCAATTTCAGTTCAGTATGAAGAGCGTCCTTGCATTTATTTATTTATTTTTTTAAATTTATGCTTGATTCTTGAAATGTGTTCTAGAGACAATGAGTTATAGTTATTTGAGTCTTTAAGATTATGTAAGTGAATTCATTATTAACCTTAAAGAGTATCATGAGCAAACATTCTAAGGTGACTATCAATTGCAAGTGAGATTTGTTTATTTGTGTATTCGGGTTTTAGGTGATGCTTACAAGGCAAGCAGACAACCAGTTTCCATTTAAGATGACCGCACACCATCTCACTCTCCATGCTGCTTCTGGAGTTCATTTTGGAAGGTGAGTTCACCTTTCGGTTCCTCTGTTGTGGATCATCTTTTTTTCGATTTAGTGTCTTATTTGCTATTACTTGTAGGGAAAATATATATTGGTTCAGAATGATTTGAAATTGATTTAAAAACTGATGTTTTGTTTTCCCTGGTGAATCGCAAGTTCAGACTATCAATACCGTATGGAAGAAATTGCAGGCATATGTTCGGCCTGTTTTTGCTGTTGGGTCAGGTGAATTTCATATTGAAACAAAGGCTTGAGGTTGTAATTAGAGGTAATTTGCATTTGCTACAACAAGTTCAACCAAGCTGTTCTGGCTATCATCGCCTTTTCGTGAGTTTAAGGTTATGAAGCATCAATTTCTGATCAAAAGAAGGATGACATATATGGAGGTGATGTGAAGATAGTCATTGTCTTGTGATGATGATTATTAAGTTTTAGGTGAGCCCATATCTTGGTTTGGTAGTTTTTAGTAATTGCGATCTTCTGAGTGAGCATATGGATTTATTCATCTATTCTTAATCAAAATGGTGCTTAACCTTTTGGAGTGAATTATTAACTTCCTATCTCACTCACGGAAAGTGAGGTGCAGGGTAATTCCCACTGTTTGCTTCTTTACCGCTAATCAGAGATATAATTCATATAATGTAGATTCACTAAGAAACAAAATTCATCACTGTTTTGGCCATGTCAACAATTGTTTATTGTGAAGTTATACATTGGATTTTAGCGATATGTGCAGCCTTGCTCACAAGTTTCCTGTACTAGGTAGGAGTGGGCTTGAGTGGAGAGCAAACACAGGAGGCTTTTGATGACGTTCTAATGAATATGGCTCGCATGGCACCACCTATTCTGGGGTTTCAAAGAGGAGGTAAACCTGAAATATCAGTGTGAAAAATTTATATATCCATCTGGTGTCTTTTTTATTTAACCACGCACACTATGACCAACTCCATTGTTCCATGCTTTCTTCACGTCTTTTCTATCCATCTGAATTCACTAACTCCGGCAATTTTTCTGCTGCATATTCTTTGGAAGACTAATGTAAAAACTTCAAATGTCAGCAATTTTTCTTTTTCTGTTCGTCACTAACTTTTTTTTTTTCAAGTATACAATTAATTTTGTTTCTTTAGCTTTGTGGTGCCTCTGAATTGGAAGAATATTTTATCATCTTCCTAACTTTCATTTGTTTACAAGCGTCGACCCAGTGAAAAGAGATCGGAAAGGATGAGGATGTCATTGAATTTGAGATAGTCTAGTGCATAGCATTCTTTTAGATAAAAGCCTAAAGGCTAAACTACTATGAAAGACAAAAGAGAGCGATAAAAAAAGAAGTCCAGTTCTCGTGGCCACCTCCTTAAACCAGCGAGGCTGGTCCATGCCTTGATGGAACAACAACAAGGCCAGGTTGTGAAAGGTGAAGTTTGCTTAACTATCTGCCACAACATTGCAATTCCGGTGAATTGCTTCCAGACGAGGCATAGAAAAATATAGCCTAGTGCATAGTATTATTTTGTTCCTTTTTTCAGACAGCTGATTTCACAGCATATGTATTATCTTCCCTTTTTCCAACCTTTTTCAGGCCTGATGCGGTGATTATTATAAAACTTCTGATATTGAGTGTCTTTGGATACGTTTGACGTTTGCCGTAGGTTCCTAGGAGCTTTCTCTTGCAAATACTTTGGAAAGATCAAGTAATCAAATTCCTTATAGAAGAAATTGTCAGCATAACTGTAGGTGATTTCGTGAAGAAGGCATGTCCTTTTAGATTCACTTCATATTATATATCTTCTCATTGTCTAAATCTTGAAAGCTAATTCAAGTCCTTTCATGATCAGGAAAATTTGGAGGTAAAGAATCAATTGAAGACAACACAAACTGCAGAGGAGCTTGAATCAACATTCACCCCTGGAAGCGACTTCAGTTTCAATGCTACTATGGAGCTGTTACAAACAGATAGTGGAGCAACAAACGCAAGCTCTACGTTGTCATGTACTTCCAGAGGGAGATTTGATGCTTGCTTAGCTTGGTGCACACTTGCATTGTTACAATTCATTTCTCTGGTATTACAACATTCATTTCACCTCAAAACTTCCTCGTTATTATGGTTACTTGTTCAGTATCTTATCTCTTCCTTGGAAACTTTAGATTGAATGACTGATAGGCTATTAAATTTTTTAAAGAAAATACTAAATAGTCCTCAATTTTTTTTTTCCCAAAGCGAACTATTTCAAAGAATGGTTTTTGTAAGAATGATCTGGCATTTTATATTTTTCAGTGTTCTGGTACCAAAAAGAGATTGTTTATCCATACCTATTTCTTTATGATAATGATCCTTTTTTTTTTTGGGTGGTGTGTTATGCCTTCAGCATCAATTACAGGTTATCTCCCTGTTATTTTGCTAGATGAACAGCAATACAATTCATAAATAAT
This sequence comes from Dioscorea cayenensis subsp. rotundata, assembly GCF_009730915.1. Classification (NCBI taxonomy): domain Eukaryota; kingdom Viridiplantae; phylum Streptophyta; class Magnoliopsida; order Dioscoreales; family Dioscoreaceae; genus Dioscorea; species Dioscorea cayenensis. The sequence continues at coordinate 65,135 of NW_024086729.1, forward strand.
AAATCAGTGAATGAATTCAATGTTGGTAATCAAACTCAATAGGGGCGTTGAATCCACATGGTAGAAACACAGCTTGAAAAGCAGAGGGATTAAGTTATTATTTCACAGAATATCTTGCTTAACCACAATCCTCAGCTCATTTATTTGTATGTTTTACCATTTATAAAGTTTTTAAAAGCAAAATGAACTGGCATGATCAACGTCTTTGACACACATCCTATTATTTTTAGCAATTCTGTTTTGACCGATGAGTTCAAATTAAATTTTGCCTGTGAATTGTCCTTGGATCTGATCATTTGGCTTTTAATTATAGAGGGCGTCTATTGTTTCTATAAAGCAGTGAGATCGAGTTGCTTGAGAATCATGTGTTTACATCTGGATTTCAATGGCTAGATAAACTAGAGTTTTATGTTTTTGCTTTGTTCAACACAAAAGCAAGAAAGTAATGCCAGGGAACAAAGCAAGTCCTCCACTTTGCTTGAGAATGATGATGAGAATTGATGCGTTAAAGGTAGCAGCATCAAGCCTCTCTTTTGCTTTATACTAACTTGAAGCCAAGGCAAAGAACTTTGGAATGCCTATATATATATTCATCTGAAGTGTGAAGAGGAGAGATGCAAGCATTGCGAAGATGGAAGCAGCAGCTCTGGGTCTAGCCGGGAATGCGGTGGGCATTCTCTTGCCAAAGCTTCAAGAAACCTTCTCGTCAATCCTCAAAGTGCGGGACAATGCCCGCTTCATCAAGGATGAATTGGAGAGCATGAATGCATTCCTCGTAATGAATGCTGCCATGGGTCAATACACCGATGATGATCTTGAGCTCAATGTCTGGATGAGCCAAGTGAGAGGCATTGCCTACGACATCGAGGACTGGGCAGAGGAGTTCACTTGGCGTCTATGCCAGCCTCATTGGCATGGGATCGGTAGTTGCTTTCCTGATGTGGTCCGCTTCACCAAAGACTTGGTAGCAAGAGTCAAGATCGCCAATAATGTCCACGGGCTCAAGGGAAGAGTCCTTGAGGTGGGTGAGAGAAGCAAACGCTATGGTTTGCGGGGACGAACAACACAAGAACCTACAAGCTCTTCAATCATTGCTCCGGTGGCTCGTATGCAACATGACCCACGCTTGGGCGCCCACTTGACTGATGATGCGATGCTTGTTGGCATGGATGGGCCAAGGAACACGCTCATGGATTGGCTAATTCCAGGAGATGGCTCCATACTGAGAATCATCTCTGTGGTAGGCATGGGTGGACTAGGCAAGACCACTCTTGTCAAAAAGCTCTATGAAAATCGACAAGTGATGGAGCATTTCCACCGCAGTGCGTGGATCACTGTTTCACAAACCTTTTCATTGAAGGTGCTCTTGAGAGACATGATCAACCAGCTACTGGGTTCACAAGTGTTTTCTGCTGAAATGACAGAGGGTCAACTTGTTCAGCAACTTCGGGATGAACTGATGAAGTTGAATACAAGTTACGTGATAGTTCTTGATGATGTTTGGTCCTTGAATGCATGGTTGAGTTTCTTTCCAGCATTACCTGATAATAGTTTAGGAAGTAGAATAATTGTGACAACCCGAAATCTAGATGTCGCATCTTTTTGCTCTCAAGAGTCTGGTCATGTCTATCATTTAAAACCACTCTGTCCTGAAAATTCTTGGCTCCTCTTCTGCAAGAAAGCCTTCCCACGCCATTATAGTAATTGTCCACCTACCTTTACACATTTATCTAAAGAAATCTTGGGCAAATGTGATGGGTTGCCATTAGCCATTGTGACCATCGGTGGTGTTTTAGCTAGTAAGCCTTTATTAGAGTCAGAATGCCAGAAATTACATGATCATTTGGGCACCTCAATTATGTCTCACCAAGGTCTTGATGCCATGACCCGAATATTATCTTTTAGCTACTATGATCTACCGTACTATCTCAAGCCACTTTTCTTGTACCTGGCCATATTTCCTGAGGACTACCAAATCAGACGCAAACGCTTGTTGAGGCGGTGGATCGCTGAAGGACTGGTGCATGCGACACGAGACATGTCAACCGAAGAAGTTGCAGAATGGTACTTTAAGGAGTTGATGGATAGAAGCATGATCTTATCCTCAATCATCAATGGTGACACCACGGTTCACTCATGTCATATCCATGATATTATGCTTGAGTTCACTCTCAACATGTCTGAGAAAGACAATCTAGTTTCTATCATCACCAGGAAACAACAACCACCAGCACCAGCACCAGCACCGCAAACTCAAGATGTGCGCGAAGCTCGTCATCTAGCACTGCATCAACATTCCCTACCGGCAAACATTCATAAGAACAAAAAATTAGAGCATGTTCGATCATTAACAGTATTCTCTCTGAAGGTATAGTATCACTCAAGAACACAAGCCGAATGAAGCTGCTACGAGTGCTTGATCTAGAGGGTTGTCATCTTTCTGAAGTCGATGGAGACCTTGAAGTCATCGGCCAGTTCACTCTTCTCAGGTACCTTAACTTGAGGAACACCTCTATCAGATCATTACCAAAAGCCTTAGCGAAGTTGCAGAATCTTGAAACACTGGATCTCAGATGGACAAAAGTGACAGAGATTCCTCCCCATATCACCAAACTTCACAAGTTGGAGTATCTCAGTGTTGGAGGGTTTGAGCGAGATCCTTCTGGCGCATCATTAACATGCCACGGCGCTGAGTTGCCAGCTGAAGGGATGACAGCTTTGAAAGCTCTGAAAACACTGAGCATGGTGAGCTTCAAAACGAACCCAAGGGAGTTGGGTGAGATGACCCAACTAACAAAGTTGGGAGCGAAAGATATCACCACACCAGAGAATGCAATGGCCTTTGTCGAGACACTTGATAAGCTCAGTGACCAGCTACGCGCACTGAAGGTCAGTTGGAATTGTGATGTTCCGTTCTTGGAGGAGGTGTCTCAACCTCCTGTTCATCTTAAAAGTCTCTGGTTATCAGGCATAATGATTACTTGTAAGCTGCCAACATGGATCGCATCTTTGGATCGTGTTTCAAAAATGGCTTTAGCTCACACTGAACTCGATGAAGAGGGCATGCAAGTGCTGCAGAGGTTGCCATGCCTGAAGGAGCTTGTGCTGTTTGAGAACTCATATTTGAATCATGAATTGCGTTTCCTTGCAGGATATTTTCCTGTGCTCAAGTTGTTGCAAATTGATAGCTTGTCTCATCTAACAGAGTTCATCTTTCATGGTGGTGGACTTCAACTTGAGATTATAGAGATTCTTGCTACCGCAGGGACGACATATATGTTCCATGGAAGTCACAAACCTTACCCTTGGCCCAAGGAAACATGCACTGTAATAACTGTTGTTGCCAGATTGTCCACGTCCCCCAATCCCCTTCAGTTGAGACGCTACACTCAACAGCTGGGTGGGCCAGCCTATGTCCCCATGACTGGTTTTCCCAAGTTTGATAAAAGTGTTTGTATTCGTCTCCGGCACCGAACAATGGGTTGCTCAAATTTTCTTTTAGAGTCAAACGGGGACTTGAGCGTGGGCTGTGATTTGCCTCCCGAATGTTGTGATTTTCCATCGAGCATCGAATTGATGGTGTATGATGCTATGTAAGGCATACACAGTTTAGTTGAAAATTTTAAATAAAACTATGCAAAATAAACTGAAATGTTTTATGGTACATTCCGTGATTTATATGAGTATTTTATAGGATTGCATGACATGAGATTTATTAATTCAGTTTAATTTTAAAAATATATTCTGGTTATACATATAGTTGGATTCTAATTGTCACATGTGGCGTCTGACTTAGTAAATCCATAGGAGATAATAAAATGATTAAAACTGGTGCATCATCGTACCTATATGTCCTTTAACACACCTTTGTGTTGCGATGCTTGTCGTTTTTGTAAAATAAATAAATAAATAAATAAATATTTTTTCTATAATATCATGTTCCAAAAGCAGTGTAAGCAAAACCAAAGGTGACAATAGAATGAAACTAAAATGAAAGAAAACGAATTTGAGAGAACAAGCAAAGATGCTTTGTTTGTCTCATACAATTTTAAATCAAGATTTCGTTGGATGGGTTTCCTGTAGCTGAATTACCACATTGAAGCTGAACTTTTTCCCGGGTATGAATATTGCTTCAAGCTTTTTGAAACTTGCTCAACTCTAAGATCATTGGTGACCATGAGACCTTCCTGTGGAAATGAGAGAGTAGGATAAATGATTATAAGATAATTAACTGTTGGTCAATTTATACCTTTTCCACGAATTCGGCGACAGTGGAGTGGTAATTTTTTTTTTTTTTTTGATAGACTGAAAGTTGACTTTAGAAGGCCCTAGAATTTGCAGGAGAATGTTTTTCGGGATCTACGGTAAAAAAGGCTTATCCAGATTTCATTAAGGTTAGAAGTATTACATAACCAAACGAAATTGCGAAGAATGAAAAAAATCCTTTTTTTATTCGAATTACAATGAAGTTTGGTATTGATGGAAATATTTTAACTTCTCTTCCCAACTTCATGTAGACATTACCAAATTCATTTGCGGAATAATTTTCCATATATCGACATTATGATTCAGGAACATCTAAAAACACCAGTCATTTTGAACAGCAAACCGATTAACTTAAAACTCAGGATATCTCACGCTTATCTCCACTGTCTTTCAATCCAGATGTTCAATGTAGACATGAAATTAATTATCAGAACCAAGGGAGTTTTCCAATTGCGTTTCCTAGGAAATTAAGGTTTGTATGCCTAGAACGATCACAATCTCTTTGACATTGATCTCTTTTGAAATAAACTTCAAACACTTGAAATAGCAAAATACTTGGCAACCTCAGAAAACATGAAAAAATCTTACTAAGGTAGAATACTTACATATGGAATTTTCCCTGAATTGCACCAGTAATCCACCATTCATAGAGGATATAAACCAGTAGGAGAAAGTCTTAATCAATAGAAGTAATAAATTGGAGTAGGACAGCGGAAGTTTTCGTGCTCACTCACTCACGTGAGCTCGGATTGATGCTGGAAGCACACAACCCAACAAAGAATATGAAGAGAACACTCAATGATTATTCAAAAATTTTTCGCCCCAAAAATCCATTACAATGCATTCTTAAATTGATAATAATGTAAACTAATGACAAAACAATCAATGCATAAGTAAATAGGAAAGAATGCTAAATTTGCATGGAATCCTCGTGCATGGAAAGTCTTCCTCCAAATCATTCTTGCATGGAAAGCACATGCATGGAAAGTATCCACATGCATGAGAGTGATTTTATTTCAATCAATCACTGGTTGGTTGTGTGATTGATTCCACCTGTATGATTGGTTCCACGTCATTCCCCCTCATTTGGAAAGGGCTCGTCCACGAGTCCGTATCAGGATACAACGACTCATCAGGAGAGTGATATTCAACTAAATCAACAACATTGAATGTACGTGAAATAGCAAACTCCTCCGGAAGGTCAACTATATAAGCGTTGTCATTAATCTTCTTCAAAATCCGGCAAGGACCAACCTTCTTTGGCTTTAACTTGTTGTAAGTGCCAGTAGGAAAATGCTCTTTTCGTAAGTGCACCATCACAACGTCACCTGCGTTAAATGTCTTCAGTCAACGATGTTGATCATTCTTCTCCTTGTATGCGGCATTTGAAGCTTCGAGTTTGTGCTTAACTTCAGTTTGAATAGGCTTGATCTTTTCCGCTAGGTGCTCAGCTGCGACACTATAGCATGGTATCTTAGGTAAGGGAACCAAGTCCAACGTATGCATCGGGGGTCGTTGGTACACTATCGCAAACGATATTTTTCCCATCGACCTGGTCATCATATTGTTATACGCAAATTCTGCTGAAGGTAAGGAGAGATCCCATTGTTTGGGACGGTCACTACAAAGACAACGAATGATGTTTTCCAAGATTTTGTTGACGACTTCCGTTTGACCATCCGTTTGAGGATGAAAAGAACTGTTATATTGGAGATTGGTCTTGAAGAGCCTCCATAAGGTTCGCCAGAAGTGAGATAAAAATTTAGTGTCTCGATCGGAAGTGATTGTTTTGGGTACACCATGTAGACGCATGATCTCCCGGAAAAACAGGCTAGCAATGTGAGAGGCATCAGAAGTCTTCTTGCATGGGATGAAATGAGCCATTTTGAAGAATCGATCAACTATCACAAACACAGAATCACAACCTCTCTGGGTACGTGGTAAACCAAGGACAAAGTCCATTGTTATGTCTTCCCATGGAGTAGCTGGGACCGGAAGAGGAGTGTATAATCCAGTGTTTTGGGCTTGAGGGTAATTTTTTTGGGTGAGTACCAAACTTTGCTTTGTT
>NW_024086730.1:0-8960 GCF_009730915.1 Dioscorea cayenensis subsp. rotundata
TGATTAAGTCCAATTTCCCAACTAAAAAACATGAATATCATCCCTAAACCACGACACACACATACATTTAAACTAAACAACCAAAAATCTTCATGAAGAACTCAACACCAATAAAAAAATTTAACAAAGCACTACACTCATGATTTTTATTATCGCAGTAAATAAAAAAATCTAATCTAGAAAAACAATTAAAAACTTGGGTTGCCTCCCAAGAAGCGCTTTGTTTTACGTCACTAAGCTTGACGTACTCTTCTTTACCTTATGGAGGCTTGAAAAGAGTGTGTTCCTCCCGACTAGACATTGCATAGCTACTTCCTTTAAACCAAGAATCTAGTTGTTGGGGTGGAATATTAATTGGAGAGTCCAACCATCTTACTTTTGGTCTCCAAGGAAACAATTTGGGTTGGGAATTGTCCAAGCTTAGCACAGGTGGGTCATTGGATGGCTTCAATCTCCTACCCACATCTTCTTCCCTTCCCAAAACCTCTCTCTTGCATTGTAAGAGTTGATCAATCCCAAAGAAAGATGCTTGTTCCATAACCTTAGGGTTTGCTTCTTCTAATGTATTTTCAACTTGAGAGGAGCATGACACTAGCAAATCCCCTTGAAAATTTTCTCGCTCACAAGCACAATCTTCATTCACACAATCCAAAATCTTAAAATGATATTCAACTTCTTGCTTTTCATTTCTTGCCCCAATGTACTCAATTTGCCCAACTTCTTCAATTGTGCTCATGGCCTCATCATGTCCCGGAGACACTTGCCTTGCTTGTTCAAATTCTTCTTTTTCCTTAGCAAGCATGTCCAAGATCTCTCCTAATTGATGCTCAATGTTTTTGATGGAGACATCGTGACAACTTAATGTGGCCTCAATATTTTGGAAACGGGCATCGGTTGCTTCAATAAATCTCGGTAACACTCTTTCCAACCGAAGTACATCTTCTTCAACTTTCTCATCCCATTGAAGTTCTTGTTGAGGTGCTTCCCATTGTTGTCCATCAATATCCCACAAGAGGTTTGGATAGCTCCTTTGATTTGGATGATAGTTGATGCGATATGGATTGTGTTGTTGATGAACATTGATAAATTGATCAATTTTTCTAGTGAGAGCATCAACCTGAAAATATAAATCTACAACTGGATTAATCATCATTCAAGTTCCATGCAAGAAAAAGTAAATAAGACAAAATAAAACAAAATAGAACAGTGGAAGAAGATAGAGTGAAATAGATAAAAACAAAATAAAAATCGATGAGAATGATGGAAGAAAAAGAAAGTATGGAATAGACAAAATAAAGAAAAAGATAAGTGGCTAGAGCAACAAAGTCCTAGCGTTCCTAATATCCTGTTCCCCGGCAACGGCGCCAAAAACTTGACACGCGTCCGAATATGCGTGTAAACCGCAAGTGCACGGGTGTCGAAGTAATAATTACCCCGGTGAGTGGGTAGTCGAATCCACAGGGAACAGGGCTACTAGTACTAACTTCTTCTCTGCTTTCTAACCTAATGATAAATGGAAAGGTGTGGTGATCTAATGTGCGAAGAAATGAATACCGGAGACAAATATGCAAGGGTAAAATGGATGGAGATCTCAATCAGTAAAAGTGGGGTATTCGGGCAATGCTCCCCCTAGGATTCAGGTATTAGGTACCGAATAAGCAAAGTGTTTCTATGATGAGTAAGTTAAGTCGTGGAAATCCAAATATAATCGGATCCGGCCTCCCGATCACCGATACTAGTCCCCTACGAGGTCCCGGTGGAGAAATCGCTCAATCTCAACACCTCACACCACATATGACTCGCAAAGCACTCTAGGGATTCCAAGAGTTGTATCCGATTCCTAAAGATTGATCCAACCCTAATTCCCGGCGAAGGATCCTAACCCCCTACAAGGTCCCCGGCGGAGAAATCTCTCAATCTCACGCCTCACACCAAATATGGTTGCATAGAGCTTAAGGAACGGAGATAGAATACACTCAATCGGAAAGGGAGAGGGACACTCCACTATCTCATGACTCACCCTCTCAACCCTCTTTAACCTTGAAGTTCTAACTCTAATGGAGACCTCTCTCACATCAAAGTAACAAATCATGCAAATCCAATCAACCACAAGGATTAATTAAACAAGCAAGCAATGAGAATACAAGATTAAAAACTTAATCAAACTCGGATTAAATAGAAACACTAAGCAAATCCACAAAAGATGAGAATCCTAGGGTTCACAAGCCCAAATACCCTCTAGAGTTTTTAGCTCTCCATGGAGCAACATACAAAACACACCATCAATGAATGAAAAGTACATTAAAACCATAGAAATAAAACCCCTTATATATGAACCGATGGCCTTGATGGAGAGCTTGACGTCTTTGAAAGACCCACTCCGAAGCTAGGTTCACCGGTGGCTTCCTTGATGCTATGACGGAGGAGGAATCGATCAAAGTTGGTGACGAAGCACCTCCAAAGCCGCAGAAAGACCTCCTCTCCAAAACCCCTAGCCGTCTCACCCCTCAAGAGCCGCACAAAAGATCGAGAAATAATAGGGCAAAACGGCTATTTATAGGCCTTAGATCGCGCGTCACGCGTGCCCTCACGCCGCGTGTGGATTTTTCCACGCCCGCCGTGGGCGCAGAATTTTCACGCGGGCGCGGAATTTCCACGGCCGCATGAGCATGAAGTTGCTACACTGCTACAGTGAAATTGCTACAGTGCTTTTCACAAAAACGCGATCCGAACACTCTTTCTTAAGGCCACATGTCCGGGCACACGTCCATGTGGTAGGCTATAAAAACTTTTTCTTCATCGACGTATCTTTGAGAGGTCTTGCAATCTTCACAAAGAGAAGAAATATGAAGATGTGGCTGCCTTTGTGCCCTTCCAAATAGTGAATTGACTTGAATCTTCTTGGAAGTTGGCACACATCTCCATGTTTATGAACTGCTCTCGTGTCTTGGTCCTTGAATTGAACAAGAACTCCCAACATTGTGTCTTTATAGCCTATCTTTGCTTCCTTTTCACTCTTCAAGGCATTCACAACCTATATGCATAAAAGAACACCAAATAAACAATATGAGACATAAACCACAGTAAAAATGATGCTCAATGCATGTAAAACATATATAAAAATATATCTACTCAAGCACTTATCAATGTTCAACTCCTTGAAAACGTTGTCCGATATCCAACGACAACACTTTAGATTGATCTGACAAGGAATTAAGGCATGCCACACTGTCAAGGTCACCATGAGGTGGAACGGAAACGCTCGCAGAATCCGAATTCTTTCCAACACTTTAGTTTAAACGAAAATGATCAATATTTTAAGCAAAAACACAAAATTTTTAAATGATAATTAGAAAATTTAAACGTTAAAACAAATGTTTAAATAGAAACAGAATAATTTAAGTAGAGAAGACAATTTTTAAATGGAAACTTGATATATTTAAATAGAAAATGGGATAATTAAACAATAATTAACTTCTACAACTAGATAAACATAAAAGAGAAGAACTATACAACGAGAAGAAATCATTTTCAGTAGGATACGACAATAGAACATCATCTATCTCAACAACAAGATCGACTACAGCGTATTTGAAGATTGAGTACACGTGACACATGCGCCTGAAGTCAACCCTCGCTTTTCTATCGACAAAACCATTTTATGTCCATCGGGTGTGATAAACTTCACCATGACACGGAAAGCTCATATATCTCAGCCTAACACTCGATTCCCAAGAAGTCGTAGCTCGTAAACATTAGCACTCGTCCCTCCCCGTTGTATCTAGCAATAGCACAAAAACTCTGCATAATAAACCTATATTTTTATAAATTGTTAATCCCTCCCGCAGAATGATCAAAGTGAGAGCAATGAAGAAAATATCACCTTATCAGGAAATAGGCAGAACTCAACGAACAAACCAAATGAGAAGAAGAAGAAGAAGAAGATGTGATGAGCCTTCTAAACTTTATTTGACAAAAAGCTACCTTGAAGGCAAAAAAAATGCAAAATTGTATGCATAAAGTTCGGACATGATGTGATTCGGCGGTTTATTTTCCACCATTTTCAACAGCAAAAATGAAATTTCATAACATGGACCCAGTTGAAGTGACCGATAGGGGGTAAAAGGTAACTTAAACAATAAGGGAAGGGTTGTCCAGGGTGTGCAAAAGTTGGAAGAGCTATTTAGGATTATTTGAAATTCATAAGGGGTAAACAGTAATTTTACCTAAAAAATATGAAAAACAATAATAAATAAATAAATAATAGTAAATAAATAACTATAAGAAGAAGAATAATAATAAATATAAGAAAATTAATAAATAAATAAGAAGAAGAATAAATAAGAATAAGAATAAGAATAAGAAATATAATAAAAAAATATGATAATAATAATGATGATAAATAAATAAATAATAAGAAGCAATAGAAGAAGAAGAAGATAATAGTAAATAAATAAATAAGCAAGAAGTAGAGGAAATATAATAAAAAATAAGAAGAATAAAAAATAAATACTAATAATAATAATAACAGTAAAAAGCACTACAAGAAGAAATACAAGAATAAATATAATAAAAAAATAAGAAAAATAACTAATAATAAATAAATATAGAAAAAGAAGAAGAAGAGGAAGAATAATAAAAAATAAGAAAATTATAAATAAATAAATAAATTAATTAATAATAATAACAATAATGATAATAATAATAATAATAAGAATAATAATAATAATAATAATAATAAAAAGAATAATAATAATAATAAGAAAAAGAAGAAAAATAAGAAGAAGAAATATAATAAAAAATAAGAAAGAGAGGAAGAAGAGGAAATATAATAAAAAATAAGAAAATAATAAATAAATAAATAAATAAATAAGAAGAATAACACATAATAATAATAATGACAAATATATAAATAAATAAATAAGATTAATAATAATAAGAAGAAGTTAATATAATAATTAATAAATAAATAACAAGAAGAAAAAGAAAGCGAGAGTTGACTTCAGCGCATGTCACGTGTACTCAATCTTAGTCTACTGTGGAGTCGATCTTGTTGTTGGATAGATGATGTTCTATTGTAGTATCCTCACTGAAAATGATTTCTTCTAGATTGTATAGTTCTTCTCTTTTATGTTTATCTAGTTTGTAGAAGTTAATTATTGTTTAATTATCCCATTTTCTATTTTAAATATATCAAGTTTCCATTTTAAAAATTGTCTTCTCTACTTAAATTATTACATTTCTATTTAAACATTTTGTTTTAACGTTTAAATTTTCTAATTATCATTTAAAAATTTTTGTGTTTTTGCTTAAAATATTGATCATTTTTCGTTTTTAAACTAAAGTGTTGGAAAGAATTTCGGATTACTGACGGCGTTTCCGTTTCACCTCGTGGTGACCTTGGATGTGGCATGCCTTAATTCCTTGTCGGATCAATCTAAAGTGTTGTCGTTGGATATCGGACAACGTTTTCAAGGAGTTGAACATTGATAAGTGCTTGAGTAGATATATTTTTATATATGTTTTACATGCATTGAGCATCATTTTTACTATGGTTTATGTCTCATATTGTGTATTTGGTGTTCTTTTTATGCATATAGGTTGTGAATGCCTTGAAGAGTAAAAAGGAAGCAAAGATAGGCTATAAAGACACAATGTTGGGAGTTCTTGTTCAATTCAAGGACCAAGACACGAGAGCGAGTTCATAAAGCGATGGAGATGTGTGCCAACTTCAAGAAGATTCAAGTCAATTCACTATTTGGAAGGGGCACAAAGGCAGCCCACATCTTCATATTTCTTCTCTTTGTGAAGATTGCAAGACCTCTCAAAGATACGTCGATGAAGAAAAGTTTTATAGCCTACCACATGGGACGTGTGCCCGGACATGTGGCCTTAAGAAGAGTGTTTGGGATCGCGTTTTTGTGAAAAATCTTGTAGCAAATTTCAACGTACTTGTCAGCTGCGTGCAAAATTCACGTCAGCGCGTGGAAAATTCTGCGACCCGCGGGCGGCGTGGAAAATCCACGCGGGCGCGTGAGGGGCACGTGACGGAGCGATCTAAGGCCTATAAATAGCCGTTTTGCCCTATTCTTTCTCATCTTTTGTGCGGCTCTTGAGGGGTGAGGCGGCTAGGGGTTTTGGAGAGGAGGTCTTTGCGGCTTTGGAGCGCTTCGTCACCAACTTTGATCGATTCCTCCTCCGTCATAGCATCAAGGAAGCCACCGGTGAACCTAGCTTGAGTGGGTCCTTCAAGGCGTCGAAGCTCTCCATCAAGGCCATCGGTTCATATATAAGGGGTTTATTTCTATGGTTTTTAATGTACTTTCATTCATTGATGGTGTGTTTTTGTATGTTGCTCCATGGAGAGCTAAAACCCTAGAGGGTATTTGGGCTTGTGAACCCTAGGATTCTCATCTTTTTGTGGATTTGCTTAGTGTTTCTATTTAATCCGAGTTTGATTAAGTTTTAATCTTGTATTCTCATTGCTTGCTTGTTTAATTAATCCTTGTGGTTGATTGGATTTGCATGATTTGTTACTTTGATGTGAGAGAGGTCTCCATTAGAGTTAGAACTTCAAGGTTAAAGAGGGTTGAGAGGGTGAGTCATGAGATAGTGGAGTGTCCCTCTCCCTTCCGATTGAGTGTATTCTATCTCCGTTCCTTAAGCTCTATGCAACCATATTTGGTGTGAGGCGTGAGATTGAGAGATTTCTCCACTGGGACCTTGTAGGGGGTTAGGATCCTTCGCCGGGAATTAGGGTTGGATCAATCTTTAGGAATCGGATACAACTCTTGGAATCCCTAGAGTGCTTTGCGAGTCATATGTGGTGTGAGGTGTTGAGATTGAGCGATTTCTCCACGGGACCTCGTGAGGGGACTAGTATCGGTGATCGGGAGGCCGGATCCGATTATATTTGGATTTCCACGACTTAACTTACTCATCATAGAAACACTTTTGCTTATTCGGTACCTAATACACGAATCCTAGGGGGAGCATTGCCCGAATACCCCACTTTCTTGATTGAGATCTCCATCCATTTTAACCCTTGCATATTTGTCTCGGTATTCATTTCTTCGCACATTAGATCACCACACCTTTCCATTTATCATTAGGTTAGAAAGCGAGAGAAGAAGTTAGTACTAGTAGCCCTGTTCACTGTGGATTCGACTACCCACTCACGGGGTAATTATTACTTGACACCCGTGCACTTGCGGTTTACACGCATATTCGGACGTGTCAAGTTTTTTTGGCGCCGTTGCGGGGAGCGAGGATATTAGGAACGCTAGGACTTTGTTGCTCTAGCCACTTATCTTTTTCTTTATTTTTGTCTATTCCACACTTTCTTTTTCTTCCATCATTCTCATCGATTTTTTTATTTTTGTTTTTATCTATTTCACTCTATCTTCTTCCACTCGTTCTATTTTTGTTTTATTTTTGTCTTATTTACTTTTTCCTTGCATGGAACTTGAATGATGATTAATCCGAGTTGTAGATTTATATTTTTCGAGGTTGATGCTCTCACTAGAAAAAAATTGATCAATTTATCAATGTTCATCAACAACACAATCCATATCGCATCAACTATCATCCAAATCAAAGGAGCTACCCAAACCTCTTGTGGGATATTGATGGACAACAATGGGAAGCACCTCAACAAGAACTTCAATGGGATGAGAAAGTTGAAGAAGATGTACTTCGGTTGGAAAAGAGTGTTACCAAGATTTATTGAAGCAACCGATGCCCGTTTCCAAAATATTGAGGCCACATTAAGTTGTCACGATGTCTCCATCAAAAAAACATTGAGCATCAATTAGGAGAGATCTTGGACATGCTTGCTAAGGAAAAAAAGAAGAATTTGAACAAGCAAGGCAAGTGTCTCCGGGACATGATGAGGCCATGAGCACAATTGAAGAAGTTGGGCAAATTGAGTACATTGAGGGCAGGAAAATGAAAAAGCAAGAAGTTGAATATCATTTTGAGATTTTTGGATTGTGTGAATGAAGATTGTGCTTGTGAGCGAGAAAATTTTTCAAAGGGGATTTGCTAGTGTCATGCTCCTCTCAAGTTGAAAAATACATTAGAAGAAGCAAACCCCTAAGGTTATGGAACAAGCATCTTTCTTTGGGATTGATCAACTCTTACAATGCAAGAGAGAGGTTTTGGGAAGGGAAGAAGATGTGGGTAGGAGATTGAAGCCATCCAATGACCCACCTATGCTAAGCTTGGACAATTCCCAACCCAAATTGTTTCCTTGGAGGCCAAAAGTAAGATGGTTGGACTCTCCAATTAATATTCCACCCCGACAACTAGATTCTTGGTTTAAAGGAAGTAGCTATGCAATGTCTAGTCGGGAGGAACACACTCTTTTCAAGCCTCCATAAGGTAAAGAAGAGGTACGTCAAGCTTAGTGACGTAAAACAAGCGCTTCTTGGGAGGCAACCCAAGTTTTTAATTGTTTTCTAGCTTAGATTTTTATTTCTGCAGTAATAAAATCATGAGTGTGTGCTTTGTTAAATTTTTATTGGTGTTGAGTTCTTCATGAAGATTTTTGGTTGTTTAGTTTAAATGTATGTGTGTGTCGTGGTTTAGGATGATATTCATGTTTTTAGTTGGGAAATTGGACTTAATCACGGCCATGATGTCAACGATCATGTCAATCACGGCCATGATGATAGCATAAACAAGAGACACAATCTTTGCTGGTTCTAGTTATTGAGGGATTGTGTCTACCTTTGACGTGACACTGTCATCCGCCGGTTCCACCGAGATGGGGATCTCTTTGGCTATCATATCGACTACAGCTGTAGTTTCTTCTGGAGCAATTTCCTTAGACGCTGCCGTTGTAGCCGCCCGATCAACCGCAGGTGGTGCTGCTATTGTTTCTTCATCGGCTGGTGGAGGGAGAGACATTATTGTTTTTCTTCTTTTGGCGATTCTCTCAAGCTCTTGCTCCTCAACAT
>NW_024086731.1:0-77571 GCF_009730915.1 Dioscorea cayenensis subsp. rotundata
ATCAGGTTTTAATCCCAACTCACGTAAGGAGTCAAAGTGTATAGCATTAAATTTTCACTAGTGTGCATGCCATATTTGATGAAATAAAAATAAAATAAAAGCCAAAAATAGACTGAAACACACTATTCTGGCGAATTTATTCTATATGATATATATATATTATCATTTTCAAACTAAAGTTAGCTACCTTAGACGTGAGCACTGCCATTAAACTTTGTAGGTTATAAAGCTTTTATCTATACTCACATTCTTACACTCCTCCATCTACTCCAATTTATTATTTATCCACCTTTAAGCACTAAATACTCAGTGCTATGGCTGAGCTGTAGAAGTACCCAAAATAAAAGTTTGTATATGTGCATAAGTCGATCTTTCATACAATTTAAAATTTACATTTTATTTAGTCAAATCAACTAACAGATTATTATATATATATATATATATATATGTAATATGGAGCCCATCTGTACTGGTGTACTAGAACAAAAAGCCCAGCTTGTCTTGTCAGGATCCAATCTATACACTTCTTTATTCAAGTTTATATGCGGAATTGGCATGTCCTTACTTAATATCATTAACGTTGGGCTCCAATTTGGGCCGACCTGTGCTTCTGTGATTAGGGACGTCACTTTAACTCCACGTCCATCTTAATTAATGTTTTCTTAGCTCTGGACCAACACAAGTCCTTGTGGTGTCTAATTAAAGTCGTTGCCCTTATTTCTGATTATTACTTTAAGTACGTGAAATGGTTATTTATTCTAAATTCATACTTATAAATCTCCATTTAGTAATTCTATAAGAACCCAAACAAAAATAGAAGACAATTATTATAATCTTTTTGAAGGTGATGACACTTTGGATTGAATAGCGTTCAAAACTCAGTGATATATATATATAGTGCTAGGTAGATATATACACAGGAAATTTGAGTAAATTAATGATTTAAATGGTTACCTTTTTAAAGTGTTAGATCGGATGCAGTACTAGTTCTTATTATCAAATGAGATTATGAGTAGTATGTCCTTGGGACTAATCCTAAGTCTTTCTCAATTAGTCATCAAAACTAGTTCTACTATACTTATGTACATGTACCATTCGTGCCCTTGTTGGGTGAGGTGACGTACCAAATGAGTCATAAAAAAATTTAAAAATAAAAACTAATATATATATTTATATATATAATAAAACATACTATATTTCGATCCCGTTGCAGAGGTCTATACTCGGTAATAGTGATACTGAAACTTATGTGTCGAATTGTCGATTTTGGGATCAGAAACCTTTGACTTTGTGTCGAAAATGATGACCCAGGTCAATTTTGTTTTCACCTAGACCGTGATCAGGTTAATTCGCAGTATATTCGAATGATGCGATGGTGCGAAAATACGTAGTCCGCCATAAATAAATAAATAAATACCTGGTGTGAAGCTTCGTGGGATCACACGCTAGGCAACAAATGCTCAACTGGCAGCACTCTCTCTCTCTCTCTCTCTCTCTCTCTCTCTCAGGCTGCTCTAATTGAGTCAAGCAACGTATGCGAGAAGTCTAACGATTCAGGAATGCACAAGGCTGCGTGAGTCAGCGCTGTTAAACCACGCTACCCGTGCCGATGCAGCGTGCGTGCGCCATCTGGGATGAGAGATCGACAAAACTATCCAAACATTTTAAGAAGTTTCCTTCTCCGCATCTCCGCGGTTCTACCAACCTCGGTGAGCACACTAGTACCGCAATATCAGCAAGCTTTTGGGTTCCCACAGTCCCATGCGTAGAGCAAAGACCAGTTTATAGAGATCGCTCGAGAGTTCTCCAAGATTTTTGAAGCTTTTAATGTTGGTGACTTTTATTCCTTGGCTTAGTGGTTAGACTTGCAAGGGATTAATTAATAAGAGAGCTTTGTTAGGGCTAGGGTCTCTTTGATAAGTTTATTGATAAAGATTATGAGGAGCATAGAAGAAGCCTAAGCCTATTGATGCTGATATGGTTGATGTTATGCTTGCTTTTCTTGATGATGATGAGTCTTTTAAGTTAATGAAGGATGATGATGAGTTGAAGGTTTTTAGTATTTTACTTAGACCGAATTAAAATTTGTGATTCATAAAAAACCAATGATTAAAGATTATAAAAGAAAAACAACACTGACCTTCTGTTTATAATAAAAATTTAAAAATTAAGAAGAGATCAATGATATATAACCAAAATTTAGTATAAAAGAGAACTTCAATAATCATTTGAAAATTATCATAGGACCAACAGGCTTGTAGCCCAGTCGTACCTCGGGTTCACTTGTTGGATGAGACATGAGTTCGATTTCTTTTGGTCGCACTCCCAAGTTCCAAGAGAGTGAATAAAAAACATTACTTTATATAATTGTATCATGACATGCAAGAGTATCCTTCTTGCACTCTCTTGTATATTCAGAGTTATTTTGTGCACATGCATTACGGCTCAAATTTTATTTTATATTCAACAAAAGTTTTATGTTGGAATTGACACTTCATGAAAAATATGTGAAATGCAATTCTAATAATAAGAAAAATAAAATAAAAATAGAGTTAAAATAGATGACACAGAGATTGGTAGAAGTAAAAATTTTGGCACTTAATTAAACTCTATAATTCAAAATGAATAAAATACGTTACAAATAAGATTAAGATAAATTAAATAAAATAGAATGGAGTTTATAGAGTTTTATGTAATCGTAGAATGTTTCTTAGATTGAAAAGTAAATTTTATATAAAGATAGTTAAGCCAACTATAATAAATGGGTCAGAATATTAGGTGGTTAAGGAATAACACACTTAAAAAGGATGAATGTGACTGAAATGAGAGCATTAAGATAGAATTTAAGTGTTATTAGGAAAAAATCAATCAAAAAAATAGATTTATTCAAAATTGCTAGATTGGGAATAACATCTATTACTGATATTTTATTTTATTTTATTTTTTTGCGCTATTAAAAAAGTTTCACTCGTAACTGGAAAAGAAAGATAACTAAAAAACTACAGATATCATATCAAAAAGCGTAAAACCAGTTGACAAAAATACTCTTCATGATTTATCTTAGGGGTCCAACTTTGTGAAATAGAGTCTCTTGTGTGATGTTTTCTATGCAACCGTAAATCTATCCTCCAAATGAATCCAGTTTCTAGGAATTATTAGCTCAACATTACAGTTATCAACTTCACCAAACAGGTTAAGGATGCAATTCTCTTGTTCCAGTCTACAATTTGAGCTCACATAATTTGTCTGAAGATGGCTGTAGACCTTACACAGTTTGCCAAGGATGTAGTTGACTCTTAGCTTAAGTTCCTTGACTCTCTATTGCAATCTTTGGTGCTTTGGCCTCAAAGTTGTGAATGTTGCAGCAACCTATAAATAAAAGTTGTTGTTAGTATAACCTATCATTGGTAAGTTAGGGAAGAATCTATTAAGATCGTTTGACGTCTGAGTCCTTTAAAACCGATAAGTACCATATAGAAATTTTTAGGTAAAATATTACGGGTAGAAGAGAGATAAATCTATATTTTGCATATGAAATTTACTTAATGATATATCTATGTTTTGTTTTATCTATTTTTGAATTTTGATAGAGTCAAATGTATGAGAGGACAGATGATACCGCCAAAACGCCAACCCCAAATAGTTGAGAGACTAATAACTCTATTTTATTGCAGTTGTTGCCTTTGTATGGCGAGGACCCCATGGGGCAGCCTGAGCTCGCTGGCTACGGAAAACTTTAGTAGTAACCGCCGTCAATCAATATTTTTATACTGATCATTAATGCTTTAATAACATTTTCGTTTTGCGTTTACCAATACGTAATGCTGCGCGTTGATCGTGACCGCCCCTACCGTTCAATCGGAAATCGAACCGCCGTGGCACTGTACTCGAGATACTCCCATCGAGCCCGGTATTAAAAATCTCGGTGCAGTACCCGGTGACCCGGGCGGTTCATCCGGGAACCGTCGAGTTGGCCCTACGGGTCAATCGGCTCACGAATGCTTTAATACATTATTTAATAATTTATTATTATTTTCCTCATTAAAATCACAAATCGTGTATATTTATTAATATTAATTTATAATTTATAATCAATAAATAGAATTACAATATATATTACAAAAATTAACATTTAAAAATAAAATATATTAATGCTGTTATGTAAATATTTCTAAAAATTTAATTTATTATAAAACAATAAATGAGTGTAATTTTATTATAAAAATATAAAAATTAAAAGTATCTCTAATTAAATAAAAATATAAGAAAATCTAAAAACAAAAATAAAAACTCAATTGAGATATAAGAATTAGTGAATTAAATTTTTATTTATTTTAACAAAATCAATCAATATAAATAAATAACATCGAGTAGGTGTTCAATAATTATATATTAATATATTAAATTTGTAAATATTTAAAAATATATAAAATAAATGACATAATTAGAAAACCTATCGTATATAAGTGTAATTTATCAATTTAAATATCAAATTGTGAGTAGGTTTTTATAATATAATTATGGGTTTAATATTATATTTGCTTTATTATTAATTATTATAATATTTTTATATTTAATTATCGACCCCGATTCAACCTGCTCGACCCGGCCGAACACATCGACCGACCGGCTTAGCCGTCATTGTCCGGCCCGGGTCCGACAACCTGTGTAATGGTATGTGCTTGAGTGGTTTGTGGAGTCGGATGACAGTGAAGCTCATCATACCAAATCCCTAGAGTTCAGAATCGTAGGTTTTTAATAATTTTAGTAATTAAAAACAAGGTTTTCTTTGCAAAAATCGTGGAAATTTTAAAAATTATATAAGAAAAATAATGATCTAAACTTTATGATTTTTTAATAATCAGAGATTAAATTAATAATGTGTAGCATTGAAAATCTTATTTAAAAATTACTAAATTTTAAGTTTTAATAAAGTTTGAAAAATTGTTCAAAAACATTAATCACAATTATAGTATAGTTGACTTAAACCCCTTTTACTCGATGAGTCGGTTTTACAGCACGCGTCATTGAACGAGGAGAGGCTCGTGGTTGGGGCTAAAATACCTGAAAAATTAAAAAGGTGCACTGAATATGGTATCGACTTTTATTTAGCTCTCGTACTGAACTCAGTTCCCTGGGTCCACACTGCTTGTAGGTTCATGCATGAGTTCCATTTCAAACTGTTTTAAGGATACCTTTAACCAACAAATCACATCCCTTATACAAATGGGCCCAAGTTAAATATTTAAAGAAGAGACCAGCCTTATTTATCCTGATCCTGGCTTGATTCTAATGAATTTCATTGTTATAATAAGGGACTTTAACATTCATATTTTACCAAATTGATTTGGTTCCATTTTTAGGTATTTCAAATCTTGATTATAATAAATATATAGTTTATAATTATAATTTAAAAAATTATAATTTTAATCTCAAAATGTTTTAATTAATTATAATGAAGTCTAAATTTGATCAATTTTGTTAGCTTGTTATATAAATTAATTAGTGTTACATTTGTTATAATGTTCAATGCTGTTGATTATTGTTAATTATTTGATTTTTTGTTTTTAACTTAATATTAATTTATTGATGAAATTTCAAATTTATGAAAATAATAATAATAATAATAATAATAATAATAATAATAATAATAATGCAAGGACATGGACATGATTCGGAAAAAAAAAAACAAAACAAAACAAAAAAAACAAAAAACAAAAAACCCTTGAACATGCATTTGGCGGCTTCTTTTTAAGAGAAACCTTGAGTTCTCTGGAGTTCTTTGTGAACGATCCTAGAGATTAGATGACCATCACTAACTTTGCCTAAGTTCTTTTTCATCCCCACCTAGTTGTGCTATGAACACCATCTTCCTTGATTGTTTTCGTGGTCCTATTATATATCTCTTGTTTTGTTTTTCTTGTTTTTGGTTCAATTTTTCCATGTTTAGTGGATGTTAGTTTCTATTTGTTTATCTTGTTGTATCTGACTTTATATTCAATGAAGTAACGGTTCACCAATTTTTATATAAAAGAAAAACATAAATATGATTTATTTTTATTTTGAATTAACATGTTAATTTTTGCTTTGTAGAAAAACATTTATATATGAAAATTAAGTTTGTCTTTTACTTAGGGTGTGTTTGTGTTAAGTGTATTTGGTTTAATGAAACCAAAACTTTAATTTACTGAAATCCATTGTTTGGTTTGAGCCAGATCTCAGAATCCTGACGTGAATTGGGATTACATCACATAGGTTTTGACAGATTTGGTTTCATGTCCAAATCGCGAAACCATCCTCGAGAGTTGACCAATGTATATATATACATACATGCGATACATACACATACACACTGGCGCGTACATATACATTTATATATTTATATAAACATATACGAGTAAAGCTTTTACACATATACATATACATACTCATATACATATATGTATATATACATATACTTATACATATATATACATACATATATATTCATATTATATATACATATACTTATACATATATATACATACATATATATTCATATATGTATATATACACACACACACACACACATATATATATATACTCATATACATATTTTTACACATATACATATATATATACCCATATATGTATATGTATATGTCACATACATATGTATACATATACTTATATAAGATATATACATGTATACATACACATATGTGTATATGTATATACATACACCTACACAGACGCATATATGTATACAGATATGTATATATCATACATACACATGCATGTACTTATCACACGACATGTATATATACATATATGTATATACATATATACACACATATGCTGTACTTATCGAGATATATATTCTCATGTATATATGTATATATACTATATATACATATATACTATACATATATATACTACATATATGCGAGACTCTACACTTACTACAGATCTTTCCGTCAGACGCAAATCCTTTCAAAGCAAATTTTATAATCAAGAATTTTCGAGCATACATCTAACCAAACACAAGATTTGACCGTACCTGATTTTTGAAAACCAAGATTTCTAATTACATTGTAATTAGAAATCCACTGTATTTAGAATTACATCCAACCAAACGGCCCCTTAATTTCTTTCATAATTAAACACCAACACAACCTAACAACTAATTATGAAAAGAGTGCACATTTATTAATTGTCAACTAGAAAAATATCATTATTGAAACATAGAAATCTCACATTTTTAATTTATCAAGCAGTGTACAAAACCGTACTAGTTCTAACTTGGACTTTATTTAATTACAAAATCGAAACATCTTTCATCAACATGCAAGCACTTTTAATGTATGCTAATATGGTTTGAAATTTCAGTGCAATTAATAACACACACATGCACTTCATTCTTATGGTGGTTCAATTAAGTGCCTCTCTTAAAACTATATATCTATAAAGAGGAGTTGGCTGCACTTGCAATTTAGACATCAAATAAAGATTTGATGCAAATGAAATGACAAAATGGAGAGAGAGAGAGAGAGGAGCAGTATATATATATATATATGCGGTTATAATTAAGAGAACATAGGAAAGGATAATAGTAGATGGTCTAATAGTTGAAATTAATGTTATGTGTTGGTGTTGGTTCAAAAAGATATAGCTGAAAAACGCTATCAATTAAATCTATTTACTTGATTGAGGAGATGGAGGGAGGATGGTGGTGATGGTGAGCTTTGCATTGTAGCATTTAACTTGTTCTTCTTCTTCTTCTTCTGAATTCTCTTTATCACTTTCGTCTGGCGAATATCAGAGCAATATTGGTACGGCCATCAATGCACATCCATAAGAAGCAAATTCATAACCTTTAAGCTAGTTAATGGTGTAGGTATGGAAGGAGAAGCTGGCCACATGCATCAGTCAACTAAATTTCATGCAGGCTATTTAATTTAATTATTATATCTTAATATAATTAATGAAACCTCTTGATTAATAACTCGAACTCGGGCTCTGGTTCGGGCTCAGGTTTTGTTCGGAATTATACGAAGTAATGTTAGTCTTAGTGTAAATAATGAATACTATGATAGAGAACTCGGGCTTGGGCTTCATTTGGTCGGATTTACATAAGGGCCCGGGAATGGGTAGCCCGACCCGTTTAACCCTAATTGTCAACATGACATTGATTGAAACCAGTGTTAAAATTTGTATTAGGATCAATGCATGGAAATGCATGAAATAATGATTATAATGACATAACAAGCCTAATCCAACCAATTGGTAGTTGGCATTTGAATGCAAGTTTAATTTTTCCATAATATGAAATCATTTTCATGTATATAACAAAGTACAGAATTTCCACTAAACTTCATTAATTAAAAACTCAATGAATGAGATGAGAGCATTTGTGGAGATCCAATTAGCAAGGAGTTAGATTTTGGTGGTTGAAGCCCTGAAGGAGAAGCATCAAGATGTCAATAGTTTGGTAATATATACATGCATAAAAAAGAAGACTTGAATAGAGAGCAAGGAGAAGGTTTTTTCTAAAGCATTTAAGGTCACTTTACTTGTCACTTTTAATGCTTGGCCTGCCCTCCTTTTAATGAGTTCAATGAGACCCATTTAAGAACCCTCTTTAGTATCCAAACTTCTCTTGTTTCTTAACATGAATGACTTCTTCTCCATCTCCTCCTCCTTCTTCTCCTCCAAAGAAGAAGAAGACATCAAAGTAATGGCTAAGAGGAAAGCTTTACTTGAAGAGATGAATTTTGATGATCATCCAGAGCTCTCTCTTGCTCCTTCTTTTTCTACTTTCACTGACAACACTTACACTTCTTCCACTGAGTCAGAAGCTAACTCTTGTAGGAAGAGAAAGATGCTTCATGCTAGCATTGAACTCCATCTCAATCATCCTCTTCCTTTTGATTGGGAGCAATGCTTAGACCTACAAGTAATATACATATTTATATATATATATATAGATATATAGATAAGTTATATCTGTTTTTAAATTTTATTAATTATGATGATCATGTTTGTTATTACAGTCAGGGAGAGTGTATTACATGAATAGAGAAACACTAAAGAGGAGTTGGAGCAGGCCAAAGGAAAGAAAGGTAGACTTAGAGTTAAACATCTCAAGAAACTCAAGCATGGAGGAGATGATTAAGAAGGAGGAGGAAAGCATAATAACAACAAGCAGCATGATTGCAGTGCCATGCTTCAACTGTCATCTTCTTGTCATGCTTTGCAAGTCTTCTCCTACGTGTCCTAATTGCAAGTATGTTTATCCTCTTCATGCACTTGAAACTCCTACCAATCCTTCTCCTCCTCCTCCTGCTCCCAAGTCCTTGGAAACCCTAAGTCTTCTCAACTAGCTTGAAGTTAGAGGATATATTTAAGCTTTGTTTATATGTTATGGAATATATTATGGTATATGTATTTAAGGTAGTGCATGCATGGGAATTATTCTAATGATCACTAGCTTGCTTATCTTTGGAGAGGTAAGTGCACAGAGTTTTGCATGTTTTGTGTGTACTGAATGAATGTTTTTTGGACAATGGAAAATGGAAAGGTGACATAGGGATAGATCCCATGCAATGTATGACTGCTTATGATAAATTTTGCTTGCAATATTTCTTGGAATTACTAGTGAATTATATATATATATATAGGAGGAAAATGATAATATTGATATAGTGAAAATAGAATGTAAAAATTATATGGAAAACATATTTCAAAAAAGTCAAAGTTCTATGGAAATATTAATGAAGATCAATTATATTGAATATTATAGAACTTTTTTATGCATGGTATGATGGGATCATCTAGGCATTTGGGTATTATGTGAATCAAAGCTTAAATTAATCTTGAACATATCATTCTATATTTGATGATATTAATTATCCTGTTTTTCTTCAGAGAATTTTTATGATCGTTCTTTTGAGAGTAAATGTTTCACCAACTAATAATGAACAGGCTTATGTGACTTTGCCAAGATTTTCTTAATAATTCATTTATAACGTTTGTATGGAAATACGGAAGACTAGTACTTAAGCTCAAACAATAATAATATTAACTATATAGTACTCCACACAACAACCATCAAAAATGGAAAAGTATTTTCCTATTAGATAAATATTTCACTCATTGATAACAATATAAACAAAACTCCATAATAAATATTCTCCGGAAAATGACTTACCAACTTACAATACAATTATTATTTATATAAATATGACTTATTATATATATATATATAATTTCAATTGTAAAAATAATTTTTTTTCTATTTTGAAACTTGAGTAGATTCAATTATTATTAAAAAAATATTTTATTATTATAGTATGGTGAGATGAGATTTATGAATGTCCTTGATGAAGGCAGCAACGTACAGAAGGCTTTGGGCCATTCCATTTCCAATATCTCTTCCATGCGGTGCATAACAGGTCCATGAAAAGTAAATTAAAAGTACACGAACATATGTAGTAAAACCGTCCTTGTCACAAGCCATGCAAAGTTTTTTTTTTTTTTACTGTGGGTAAGTTTTTTTTTTGAAATAATTAAGTGCTTCTCAATATATAAAGTTTTATATATACATAAACTATAATTTATCACATCCAGTATAATAAAATAATTTAAATAATCACTCTTTTAAATATTTACTGATGATCATGCCAACAACCTTTATGTCTATTGACATTGGATCCTCTGCATATGTTGTTTGTGTTCTTATTGAGAAGACATAATCGATTGATATATTAATTCTATATTTGTACATATTCTCAATATGACTTATTTATTTTGTGAAAAAAATAAATTAAACAAAATTACATCTGATCAAGTTAAAATAAAGAGGATTCAATTCGGGATTTTATGAGCAGACTTCCTATGGCTCCCTTGAGTAACCTCCCTGATTGGAACACGCTTATTAACAACACTGTAGCGCACCTCTCCAATGAGAATGATGGAAAATCTTGGATCCTTTCGACTAATGGTCGATTTTCGGTGAAAACATTCTATAACTTTTTGAATGATGGAGGCTTGCGTTGTCACAAAACTCCTGTAATCCTGAAAAGTGTTTGTCCTAAAAAGATTAATCTATTCAACTGGCTAGCTTGGGATAACAAAATCTTAACCCTCGAGAATCTTGCAATGCGCAGGTGTAACCTCCTTCAATCTACTGCCTGTGTGTTGTGCCATGCCGGGGTTGAAACTGCTGATCACCTCCTTCTTCACTGTCCCTTTGCCTTGCATATTTGGACTTTCTTTGGCCAACTCTTTGGGGTTCGCCATTGGCCTAGGTCCCTCGTGGATCTCTGGGGAGATTGGAGAAGAATGATTCCCAAACCCCTAATTCCTTTTTGGGATTTGCTTGTGAGAGCCATTAATTGGAATATATGGCTTGAAAGAAATGCACGCATTTTTAATTCCAATTGTCTCTCGTCTGTTTCCATCATTATGAAGATTGTTCGTATGTTAATTTCTTGGTTTGATGCAGCGCCGGAGCCTAAAAAGGCAAAACTTGAGGTTCCAGTATCCAAGATCAAGAGAAGTCTAGAGTTTCTGAGCCCCAGAATTGCTGAGCAGTCTGTTCTGCCGCCGAGGCCTCATTCCCCGGGCGAGACTTAGCGCTAGTGTCATGTACCCCTAAAGGATCTCCTCCTCCTCTAGGGTCTTTCTTCTCTTTTCTCTTCTTCTTTTTCTTTTTGTAGGACCTTGGTCTTTCTTCTCTTACCACTCCTGGTGGTGCTTTTTTTGTAGAAGCTTTGGCTCTTTGCTAACGCATGTGGTTCATCCACTTTTTTCAAAAATAAAAAAAAAAAATAAATAAATAAATATATAAGGAGGTGAGAATTTAGCGGTAAAATCAAGGGAGCCAAGTCAAGAGTGCTAATTACATAGGTGCACGTACCAAATAAACAAGATAGGATCATTTATGACAAACATTTATATTATCAGTAAGAATATAATAAATATATAATTAATACTTAAAAATATTAATTTATTTTAAAAATAATTAAAAATAAATTAAAACAAGTTAAACCCAGAACAAAATATGTGGCTTGCAAAAGTATGCGCATGGGTGAAATGTACGAGCAACATTTCTTCTATTTTAATATTTTTCATAAAATTTTATTATATATTATTTAAAATTTATATATCTTCTAATAAAAAAACTGAAAATTGCCAAAAACACCCCCAAAATTTACAATATGCACAGCTTCTCCCTCTAAATTTAAATATCCATAAAAACCCCTTCCTTTTGAATATAATGATTTTTAAACCCCCAAGCATCTAACGGTGTTTGACAGAATTAATTTTAAATTTTTTAGACGAAATTATCCCTTGCGTGGGAAGTTGTGCCAAGTACGACATAGTTTGACTATAATGCCCTTGGGTGCAATGATTTTTTCGCTTTTAGAGGAAGAGGTTTTTTCCTTTGTGTAATCCCGAGAGAACACCATTACTAACACCATTTATTTGCTCTCATCACCTCTTCAGCTTTTCCCTTTCCAAAGTTTTCATTGCCTGGGCATCTTGTGAAGGACTAAAATTTCGTTCCACCATTGTCTCGAAAGAGAACTCTCGTTCAACTCTTTGGTATTTCATCAGTTTGCGCTCTAAGATATTGAGGCGAGGTGGATGCCATTGAAGAAGTTGTGTAGTTTTCTTTTGTTTTTACATTCTGTGTGTTGTTTTCGCTCGTTTGGTTTATAAAGTATTATGTTAGAAAGAGAAATTTTTCAGTTGTTAAGCAATCTCATTGTGCCATGTAATGTTTATAATGTATGTTTCCCATTTAATTTGATATGGTTGCATTATGTAGTGTTTAATAGTATCAGTTTAAGAAATGAGGTTTCTGTTTAAAACATAAGGTTTCTGTTTAAAAATAAGTCATCCGTTTAAAAAATGAATACATGCATTACTATTCATGCTAACCTAAATTCTTTTATTTGTAGTTATAATGTAATCATGCTAACCTAAATTCTTTTCCACAAACTTAAATTTTTCATGTAAATATCGTTGTCTCCATATAATAAATAACGGCCGTATTTATGCTTGGTTGCCTTTGTTTAACTATCGATGTTTCTGTTTAACATATTGCGTTTTGCGTTTAAAAAGTGCTTAAATATCATTGTTTCTATTTAAAGATGTACAAGTGGTCAGGATTAATTGGTTTTTATACCTAAAATTAATTTGTCACGTAAATATAGGTTTTTCTGTTTAAATATCAATGTTTTTGTTTAAAAAATGAGTTTTCTGTTTAAAAAATAAAGTTTCTGTTTAGGAAATGAGTTTTCTGTTTAAGAAATGAGTACATGCATTACTTTATATGCTAACCTAAATTCTTTTGTTTGTAGTTATAATGTAATCATGCTAACTTAAATTCTTTTCCACAAACTTATTAAATTTTTCATGTAAATATTGTTGTCTCCATATAATAAAGAACGACCGTATTTATGCTTGGTTGCATTTGTTTAACTATCGATGTTTTTGTTTAACATATTGCGTTTTGCGTTTAAAATTGCTTAAATATCATTGTTTTAATTTAAAGATGTACGAGTGGTCAAGATTAATTTGTCACTTAAATATCGGTTTTTCTGTTTAAATATCAATGTTTCTGTTTAAAAAATAAGTTTTCTGTTTAAGAAATAAGGTTTCTGTTTAAGACATGACTACATGCATTACTCTTTATGCTTACCTAAATTCTTTTGTTTGTAGTTATAATGTAATCATGCTAACCTAAATTCTTTTCCACAAACTTATTAAAATTTTCATATAAATATCGTTGTCTCCATATAATAAAGAATGGTTGTCTTTATACTTAGCTGTCTTTTGTGGAAGGAAGGCCTGTCATACCGTCAGTGTCGTCCTGAGGTGGAATTGATACGCTTGTAGAACCTGAATACCTGCTAAAATCAAAGAACTATACAATTAGAAGAAAATTTAAGCGGAAATACCATCATTTTAAGCGGAAACATAACATTTTAAACAGAAACTAGAATATTTAAGCGGAAAAATAATATTTTAAATGTAAACTAGATAATTTTAAACGGAAACTAGGATTGGACAAGGATAACAAAGCAAAACTTATGTTTTTGCTTTGTTTTAAGCGGAAACTTATGTTTTAACCGGAAACTAGAATAATTAAGCGAAAACATTTACTTTTAAGCGAAAACTTGGATAATTAATCAATAATTAACTTCTACAACTATGCAAACATAAAGGAGAAGAACTTTACAACGAGAAGAAATCTACATAACATATCTACTCTCATTCCCAAGTAGTCAGCGCCATGAACACTAGCAAATTGTTCCTCCTCTTTGTATCTAGCAATAGCACAACAACTTTCCATAGTAAACTTATATATATATAAAAAAAAATTGTTACTCTCTCTCGCATGATGATCAAGGTGAGGAGGGGAAGGAAGAGATTGTCACCTTATCGGGTAATCGGGATAACTCCAATCGAACACACCAAATGGGGAGGAATTGAAAAACTCCAACAATCCACATAGCATGTAGTCTTCCAAACTCTTTGCTTTGAGAAAAACAAAAAGAATACAGAAAAAGAACGATATACAAAAAGGTTTGACATGATGTGATTAAACGGTTTTTTACCACAATTTTTAAGGGCAACGATAGACTTTTTATAACATGTATACGCACCTTCTAATGACTACAAGGGCGCAAAAAGAAATAAAACAATAACTGGAAGCGATGTCATGATTCAAAAAGCTCATGCAGTGCTCAAAAAGCTTCTGAGGGTAAACTGTAATTTTCCAATCAAAACTCCTTTACTTGGCTTCAAAAGAAAAACATAAAATCATTCAAATAATATTTTATATTATTGATTTCTCTTTCACAAGGGAATTAATTAAAGAAAAAATCCCATCAAGGCCAAATCACAACAAAGTCCAAAGATGGTGCATAATTGGAAATACATTTCATGGTAAAATGGTAGTCCAAGAAGGCACACATACACTTTGTTTATCATATTTAATGGAAAACAACTTGACACTCAGAGATAAGACCAAAAAGATGAGCACAAATCCATTAGATAGCCTCCAATTCAGACTGTTGACAAGAAGAGAGAATTAAGAAGAAAATATAAAATTAAAAAAAAAAAAAGGAGGGCGGTGATGTTGAGTGGCAGAGCATTTTCATGTAAACCAATGGAGACCATGCTTTGAGGGAGGGGTGTGCCTTTCCTTTTCTTTTCTTTATCAAGCCTTGAGAAAGGGCCATTGAAGCCAAGTTGCATGCATTTCCAGCCTGTCCTTCAATATCTTTCACAACTTCCATTGCTACATGACAATAAGAAATTAAAAAGCTTTGTCAATATAGATGAGACTAAGAATACTTTGTTTGGTGTCAAGAGAAATTAACACCTCAACCACTCAATTAATTAATTCATCATTTGACATGATACTTTCATTTTAGGTGAATAAAATTAAGGTAAACATGGTATTCGAAAGTCAGTTAAAACATCGTCACATAACATTTGTTGTATTTCTGTTCTTTCTAGTGACAGTAGTTACAATTAAGTAGCTGAAGATATCTGATAATAGAAACACATTGTCATACTGATTCATTGATGCAGTAATATAAACTAAACACACAAGAGACTCGGTTTGTTGTGTTCATACTCTATACAAAAAATATGAGGATTAATTCAACTATTATGTGCAGTAATCATGTGATTAAGACTTAATTTAGCTGCTAATCATGTTCCATATGATGATTAATTTGATAAACTAAACACACAGAAATGGTTTGTTGTATTCATATTCTTTCATAGCAACAATATACAAACATACGAGGATTAGTTTAATATAATGTGCAGTAATCACGTAAGAAACACTAAATTCAGCTGCTAATCATGTTCCAACAAAAAAAAATAATGCCTAAAAATCAAGGCTTTACCAAAGGATGGCTTAAGATAAACTAAACACAGAGACACGGTTTGTCCTATTCATACTCTATCATAGTAACAGTATTCAAAAATATGAGAATTTATTTGATATGATGTGCAGTAATCATGTGATTAACACTTAATTCAGCTGCTAATCATGTTCCAGAAACAAGAATAATGCCTAAAAACTCAAGGCCTTCAACTAAAGGATTGAATGCATACAACATTAATATTAGATCCACCACAGAAGAAAGAATGGAATCCAATGTCACATATCACTAACAAACAAAGAAACAAATCACTAAGGGCCCCTCCACCATTCAAAAGCCAACCTTTTCCAGCCACACCAGTAAAAGCCTGAGCCTCTGCAATTTGTTCTTCAGATCCATCCATTAATCCCCCAACAACAAATATACTCACAAAAGAAGTCCTTTTTTTAAATCAAAGGAATCAATAAAATCATGGAAATTCATACTGTGACTGAACAAACAATTCCTATAATCACTAAAATTCTGCAGATTTAGAAGACAAATTATGTGATTGTTGAAAGAAAATCAATGAGATTTATGGAAATTAATGCAAAGATTTCAACTTTTTCATGCTGTGATAGAAATCAAATTAAAAGGAAAGAAAGATCTAAATGAAGGGTTTCATCTTCACCTTTAGATTTTGATGATTTTGGCGGCTCTGATGAGAGGATTGGCCTTGGAGATCTCTTCCCGGCCGGCGGCCTTGTAATCAAAGGAACAATCATGTAACTCCGAGTACCGGTGGCGCGCGCAGAACAAATCGCCGCACCGGCACCGGAACCCGGTGAGCCCTACCCTTTTCCGGCAACTAGAACATCGGTTTGCGAACTTCACCGACGTAGCTACCTCTGGCTTCTCGGATGATGACCCAGCGATTGACTCCGCCGCCGTCGCCTCCACCTCTGGCCTCTCCGGCCTTGGAGATTGAAATTCCTGAGACGATTGTTTGAGAAACAGAGACGGAGGAGATGAAGATGGAGCCGCCGCAGCCGCCGGAGAAGGCGGAGAAGGAGGAGAAGAAGAGCTCGGTTTCAAGATCTCAGCTTCATCTTTGTCAAGATTGCAGCTTTCTTGCGCCATGTTCAAGAAAAATCGAGAAAATTAATGAAAAAAATACAGAAAACACGCAGAGATGTTGTAGATCGAAGAAGAAAACAAGGCTAAAAATCGGATCGTGATAAAAAACGAAGAAGAAAACGATTAAAATCAGGGAGAAGATGGAGAAAAAAAAGAAGGAAAAAAATAAAAATGAAGGCAAAGGTTGGAGAGGTTTGGCTGAGTTTGGAGATGGTGGAGAAAAAAAGAAGACCAAATTAATATTATAATTATAATAATTATAATTATAATAATAATTTTCATTGCTTTTATGTATATTTATACACATAATAAAGATATTATTATGTATATATATATATATAATAAAGATATGGTTTAAAGATAACTTTTAATAAGATAACAAAATAAGCAAAACTTGTTGGTTTGTCCTACTTTTTATGATTTACAAAGAATTTAGCACCACAAATAAAGGAAAATTTTTAAATAAATATATATTTATAGCCCATAAATTCTAATAATTGCATGCTAACCCATGCATGTTGTCATTAATATATTATTATATATATATATATATATATATATAAATGTGATAAGATGGATAAACTTTAGTTTTAGTGTTTAATAAATGAAAAAAAAGGTAAGTTAAAAAAAGTGGGCGATATCATATTACTTGAACTTTTATCTTTCGGCCACCTTTACTGATGTTGTCTTTTCTTTTTTCTTTTTTTTGTTATTGATTTGAATATATATTGAGTAAATACACTAAAAACTACAATTAGATTGTTTTATTTTCTAATTGGTTAATGGTAATTAGATATTTATATAATGTTTAAATTTTAAAAAAAGGAAACAAAATATTCCAAATTTAAAAGAGGACACAAGATAAGAGCAAGTGGTTGGGACAAAGATAACAAAAAGTTGGTATTGTCCTTTATTGTCACATTTTTTTGGTATTGTCCTTATTATTATCACATTAAAATGTGAGGATTATATTGTCAAGACCAACCATATTAAGCTGTATTTGGTTGTAGGGTTAACCCACTAAGGTTTAGTCTTTTAAATAAATGTAAATATTAATATAAATAAACAATTACTAACATGCTTATGCTACGGTTTCATCTACACAGCTTTTATCTAATGATGCGAATTATTAAAAATTAAATCACTTAAAAAAACTAACCAAACACTAATATTATTAAATAAATTTAATAAAATAATAACAAATAATATAATATACAAATAATAAAAACAAAAATCATATAAATATATATGAAAAACAATAAAAAAATTAAAATAAAACCATAATATATCTATTTATTAATTTTATTGTTTCAAAATTAAAAAAAACCACATATCTATATTTATATATATATGAAAAATAATATAATTTTTGTCCCTAGATTTCAAATCTAGGGACGTCCCTAGATTTCAAATCTAGGGATGTCTCATAAGAATGACTCGGATGAAAATCGACGCTCTTTATCATTGCCGATGAAAGCAAAAACCGCTTACAGCTGTTGATGCGATGATCATGAACAAGAAAAGGTGTCACAGTTGTTTATATAATCAATCAACCATCGGATGATGATCCAACGGCTTAGATTTAAAAACATCCCTAGATTTGAAATCTAGGGACGTCCCTAGATGATGTTTTTCCATATATATATATATATATATGAAAAACAACAAAAACAATTAGTCAAAATTAAAAAACAAAATATAGGTAATAATATAATATAATATAATATATCTACTATATATATAGCAAAACATTCTCCATGGACGTCTAATTATCAGCCGTTGGATCATTGATGAACAGAAGTACTGTATATTATAATGTTATAAATAGTAATTACTCTAATTACTACTGTATTAACTACTATCATCAATGTTGGTCGTTGGATCGAAATCCAATGACTGATAATAGATGTTCATAGATTTCTTATCTATGGACGCCCATAAATGAATGGTTATATATAGAGAGAGAAGAAAGATCATCTGGGGACGTTCACAGGAATGCCCCCAGATTTTGAAAAGATGGAGAGAGGAATGAAAGGAGAGAGATTGGAAGAAATATGTGAAGACACAGAGAGAGGGAGATATGAAGACAAAGAAACAGAGGCTGAGGATTTTATATTAGCATTTCTAAGAAAAAAGAATACACATCAGGGGTTTTTATATAGGTAGGTTTACAATTAGGTTTTACAAGAAAAGTAAATAAACTAAAATATCCTTATATACGAATATAATAATAATATATGCTAATATATCCTTATATAATAACATAATAATAATATATGCTAATATACCCCCTCAAACTCACAATGCGACAACAATAAGCATCGAGAGTTTGTCAGATAAGAAACGGAAGTGCGAAGCCGAGTGTGCTTTTGTAAAAATATCAGCAATTTGGAGAGAAGAAGGAACAAATGGCAATGTGATGGTGCCAATCTGTAGATGATGGCGAGTGATATGACAATCAATTTCGATATGCTTGGCGCACTCATGAAAAACTAAATTACGTGCAATCTAAATAGCACTCTGATTATCACAATGTAGCGGAGTAGGGTGACAAAGAGAGATATACTCATATCAGCAAATAACCAACGTAGCTAAACAATTTCACAGGTAGTCGAGGCCATGGAAAGATACTCAACTTCTGTAGAAGATTGAGAGATGACATATTGTTTCTTGCTCCTCCACGAAATAAGTGAGTCACTGAGAAAAATACAAAATCCAGTAGTCGACTTGTGATCTGTAGGATCACCAGCCCAATCCGTATCAGAGTAAACACGCAGCTCTAACGATGACGTAGAAGGAAACAAGAGGCTCTGAAATTGAGTGCCCCAAAGATACCTAAGAATACGAAGCACGACAACCCAATAAACTGTAGTAAGGGCAATGACAAACTGACTAACCACTTGAACAACATGCTCAATGTCAGGGCGAGTCACAGTAAGATAAACCAAGCTGCCAACAATAGTACGATAAAGACTGGAATCTGCCAAAGGGGTACCATCTGACGGAGAGTATCTAGCATTAGTCTCAAGGGGAGTATCAACGGTCCAGCTATCAGTGAGTCGAGCATGCTCAAACATATCAGCTATATACTTTGATTGAGATAAAAGATAGCCTTTCGAGGAATAGGCAACCTCAATTCCCAAAAAATAATGTAGCATACCTAGGTTTTTCATGGCAAAGCAATGTGCCAACTCAGACTTCAAAGAGTTAATTCCATCACAATCATCACCAGTAATAATCATGTCATTAACATACAAGGATAATAGAATACGACATGCCATTGTACACTTGACAAATAATGCCGAATCATGGTGACTAGGAAGAAAGCCAAGCGAAGTGATCATAGTGAAAAACTTCTCAAACCAGGCACGTGGTGCTTGTTTAAGACCGTAAAGATCTTTACGAAGCTTGCAAACCTCACCTGATTGATGTGCAACACCAGAAGGAGGCGTCATATAAACTTCTTCATGAAGATCACCATTCAAGAAAGCATTCTTGACATCCATATGAGGCATTCTCCATTGGCAAATGGAAGCAACAACAATCAGAGTACGAACAGTCGCCA
The DNA here is from genome assembly GCF_009730915.1 of Dioscorea cayenensis subsp. rotundata. Lineage (NCBI taxonomy): Eukaryota > Viridiplantae > Streptophyta > Magnoliopsida > Dioscoreales > Dioscoreaceae > Dioscorea > Dioscorea cayenensis. The sequence goes on from NW_024086731.1 coordinate 20,575, forward strand.
TTTTGGCAATAGGAGCAAAAGTTTCTTCATAGTCTATGCCATGCTCTTGGGAGTAGCCTTTAGCAACAAGTCAGACCTTGTATCGTTCAATGGATTCGTCGGATTTGGTTTTAATCTTGTACACCCAACGAGAACCAATGGCATGTTTTCCAGGTGGTAGCGGAACCAAATCCCATGTATGAGTCTGGTGTAGAGCAGTAAGTTCCTCAGCCATAGCAGTCTGCCAAAGAGGATCACGAACTGCCTCTCTGTAGGACGAAGGCTCAGAAAGACGATGAACAGATGCAACAAAAGAAGCAAAGGAGACAAAATAAGATGAATACTCAAAGTCAGGTTGTTTAGTGGACTTACGGATATGAGTGGATTGACATAGAGGAGGATTATCCCCAATCTCATCCGGCAACTGGGTAGTCATAGGAGCAGGGATGTGAGAGGTGGATGTCTCATGAACCAAAGTATCAGATAGAGCTTCAGTGGGTCAATATCGAAGGGATCAATACGAACAAGATCTAATTATGTCATATGATGTGAACTAGCAGGAACAGAATAGAAGGGTATATGCTCTAAAAACACAACATGACCCTAGACATACAATTTTTTACTAATTGGATCAAAACAACGATATCCCTTTTGACCAACACCATAACCTAAAAAGACACACAAAGTAGACCGAGGAGACAATTTACTATGCTAAGCATGAGGGCGTAGAACAAAACAAGTACAACCAAAGACGCACAACGAGGAATAATCAGATGAATGACCAGACAACTTCTTAAAAGGAAACAAACTTGAATTATGAGAGATTAGAATTCTGTTGATCATATGAGTAGCGGTAAGGAATGCTTCCCCCCAAAACACACTAGGAACCTCGGCTGACAACAAGAATGAACGAAGTTGCCTACGACTGGGCGATGTTATGCTTTTGGCAAATACCATTTTGTCGAGGAGTGTCTGCATACCGTAGGTTTGGTGGATAGTCCCATCAAAAGCAAGTAACTGAGAAAATTCATTAGAAGTGTATTCATCCCCCAAATCACACCAAAAGCATTTAATGACATATGAGTGTTGGGTCTTCACAAGGGCTCGAAAGTTACTGAATATGGTAAGAAAATCATACCTACATTTCATAAGATAAACCCAAGTATAACGAGTAAAATTAATCATCAATAAGCGAAGCATAATATCTAGAACCCCTTTGGTGAGTACCGGAGAGGGTCCCCATACATCAGAATGCACAAGATCAAACAATTGCAAAGGAAGAGAAATACTTTGATAAAAAGGTAAGGGATGAGAAATTTAGCCAAATTACAACGCTCACAATCGTGAAATATCATGGTCAGTCCAAATAACCCTAAAGCTCCGATGGGAAGCTGAGAAAACTTTAAAGCGAGACTAGAAACATGACCCCAAACGAGAATGAGAAAGATAAAAATCAGAGGACGAATGACTCAAACAAAAAGACGACAAATCCACACTGGAGACAGCAACATCTGATACTTTAAGCTCATCCAATACATAGAGTCCCCCATTCCTACGGCCTGTCTCAACCACCTTCTAAGTGCGTGGGTCCTGAACATAACAGTTGGTAGAAGTAAAAAGAACTGAGAGACCAAAATCACATAATTGACCAACAGATGCGAGATTTAAAGTTAGACAAGAATATGGTATACATCTAAGAAAGATAAAAGGGATGTGCGGACATAACCAACACCTGCCAATGGCATTGAGGTACCATCGGCATCGATGATAGACAAAAGATAGGAAGCGTAATTAATAGACCACGTAGGAATCAAATACTCGTGGAGACATATGATGAGAAGCTCCTGAGTCGACAAACTTTTTGTGAGAAGGCCGACATGGCATGAAATTTGAGAAGCGAATTACTCGAGCTGCTCATATAGGGATTCAAAAGAGGGGCAGTTGCGAATTGATTTGGGAAAGAGGTGGACGATGCGTCCATGGAGCAATCTGCGGCGGGCGTTGTTGTTGCAGTGGTTCTTCTTGTTGTTGTTGAAGTTTGCCTTTACTCAGCAGTTTTGGACACTAAGCCTTCCAATGACCCTTCTGCTTGCAGAAAGCAAATTCATCCCGAGAGACTTTAGTAGCGGATCTGTTTTAGTTGCCAGGTGGAGACTATTATGGGGTAACAAAGATAGATAGACTTGTAGGTGTGACAGACGCCTTATCGGACTTAGACTTGAGCTGAATTTCCTCTGCTAGCAGTTCATTAACCACTGAATCAACATTTGGAAAAGGAGAACGATGTAGAATTGTCCCACGCAATCCCTCGAAATCATTTCGAAGGGCCATCAAAAACTGTACCAGATGTTCTTCTTCTCTGTGAGCAATATATGGGTCAAATCCTCGCAGTGTTATAGACTCAGTGAGAGCCAACTGATCCTAGAGATTAGACATGGCAGAATAGAACTCTTGAATACTCATATCATTCTCCTGAAGTGCGTGAATATCCGTCTCTAATTGATACTACTTGGTGAAATTAGACTGTGTGTACAATCTAGCCAGATGATCCTAGACCTCTTTTGTCATCTCGTACTTAGCCAATTGAACACAAATGGGGTGGATAACCAAATTGTTGATCCACGTGATAATCTTTGAATTATCATCCTCCCAGTTGTCAACCAAGGCCACATAATCGTTGCCTTAGTCGTCTGATGGTTTAACCTCGCACACTGCAACATAGTTCCCATAGATTTACCACACACATTCTTATAAATATAACTCCAATATGTGTAGTTTTACCATCCAACTGAACATTAATCGACTGAAGCGAATCATCCTTACGACGAGCCATGATGAAAAAGACACAGATACGAAATCCCCAAATCAACAAAAATAAAAAAACAACCCCTGAATTGACAGGATCCAGTCAAATGAACGTGAGCAAAGACAAATCAGAGGAAAAATTTCTTCAATCAAGCAAAGAGAAGAATTCATTAACATGTCTCTAATACCATGAAGACATAGAGAGACGGAGGCATGAAGACAGAGAAACAGAGGCTGGGGATTTCATATTAGCATTTCTAAGAAAAAGGAATACACATCAGGGGGGTTTTATATAGCTAGGTTTACAACTAGGTTTTACAAGAAAAATAAATAGACTAAAATATCCTTATATACAAACATAATAATATATGCTAATATATCCTTATATAATAACATTAAAATAACATATGCTAATAATATGTGTATGAATCAGTGATATCAACAGTATCCAAGCATGGTACCTTGTCAGATTGGGTTGTTCTAGTGTGTTTTGGGTAGGGGTGATAATGGGGCGGGGACGGGGAGGTCCCTCCCCATTCCCGCCAATTGCGAGGATGGGGATTCCCCATCCTTGATTCTCCAACGGGGAATTTTCTTCCCCATCCCCATCCTCGCTGGGATCCCACGGGGATTCTCTATTTGCAAATATACAATTATATTTTGGAACTTGAAAACTACTCTACATAGATATATACATAAATATATGATAATATCAAAACTACTTTTTACGATTTCCACTGTGGTTCTAGTGGAAATGAAATTGGACGGCTAAGATTGATTATGTTACTATTACAATTATAATCTATCTTAGGTCAAAATACTATGAATCACACTTTTCATTGTGCTACTATTTATAAAAATAGTAAAACTACGCATTTGATTGATCCACACCATTGGCTTATGATCTAAAAGTTAACAATCAAGTTGATTAGAGTTGATATCTCGAAACATCGCGTGTATACGTAATATATATATATATATATATATATATATATATATATATATATATATATATATATATATATATATATATATATATATATATATATAGGGATTTAGGTACTATTAAGTAAGATTTAATATTATGCATATTATTGATAAGAAAAATAAAATTTTAATGTTAAAATCATTTATTCACATGTCTGTCAAAGTTTAATCAATTCTATATAAAAGTTATTATAACACTTTTTTATCTATTAAATTACATTTAACTCTTTGTTATTATGTTTTTTTTTTAATTTTTAAACCACTCCATATAATTTTACAATCCTTTTGTATAACTTTTTAATGAATGAATAATTTCTTTTACATCAAATGAATAAAAAAAGGAAAAAAATAAATAAAATTTATTATTGACTTTGCCAAATAGAATCAAATAAGATTTGATAGAATTAAAACATTTGTCAATACAATACCGTTGAAATTAAAAAAATGATTCTCAGTAATTTTACGATAAATTAATATATATATATAATTATTTATTAGTCTCTGAAACTTTTTATTTATTCCAATAAGTCTTTTTGACAATGTATTATCCTCTGTAGTCCCTTCTTTTTACAACCAGTTTCATTTCATCCCTCCCGTCATCTTTGAAAGTTTGAATTTTATTCGACAACACACAAATTTGAATAGATTCACCAAATAGTAAGCGGATACACCAAAAACCAAAAAGCAAAACTTAAAACTGAAGGTGATTTAAAAATAGTAAATCCAAAGCACCAAAACCAAAGAGCAAAACTAAAAATTGAACGTGATGTAAAATAGTAAAATCGAGGTTATCTAGCCATTGGGCTTAAAAGTAATTATGGAAAAAAATAATGGACTTCCAAGTGATTTAAAAAAATTAAAGGTTTTTTTGGCCCAATGATAAAGTTATTTGGACCTTTTGAGCTATTCCTTTTGATAATATCTCTTGTTTTTATCATCTAAATATAGTATATGTTAAAAAGTTTTTCTTTGTATATTAAGTCAAAATATATTTTATAAATACCTTATATGTGGTCAATAAAAAGTGCCTAATTTTTTATTTTATTATTATTATTTTATTTTTTTTATTTTTGATAAAGGGGACAAATTACGTGTTATAGGCGCTTTTATTCTGAGACAAGGATTCAAACTTATAATCTCGACCTGCACATAGGGGATCCAATGCTAACAGACTAAGCTATAGTTGACAAAATTAATGTAGTGGGTGAAAATTGAACCCAAATGACTCAAGAATCAATCAAACACTTTAACCAACTAATCCACACTTCATTAGGGAGCTATGGTTCTTCTATATTAAGTGTGGCAAATAATTTTACCTTTTTTAAGGATCACAAGTTAAAACCTTGACATAGTTTTTCACTAATTAGAATAAAGTAAAATTATCCATGAAGCTCTTCTTAAAAGAAAAAATGAATATTTACTAATGCTTGGGTGGCCTTTGTATTCATTCCATTAATCTTGGACCAAACTTCACATTAGTTTGAAATGGGCTTCTGAATTAGTGTTTGGGCTCTTTGCAATAAAGAGTGAACTAAAGCTTAAAACAATTTGATTGATCCATAAAAAGATCAATTCAATTCTTATTTTTTTTAATAGTTTTTATTTTTATATCTTGAAAATAAATACCTCAAACTATTTAACCGTTTATTTTATCTCCAAAATATTATAATGTTTTGCATTTCAAAATCCTAGAAACTTATTTTCCATAAGCTTGAATAACAAAGCTTGTCCATATTATCACAGATGGAAGTTTTAATATTTTATAAATTTTATACTGAAATAGTCAAAAGATTTGATATGAAGATATAGACAAGCAATATTTTTTTGCTTTTAAAAATATACTAATTATTGAAATATTTTGGAGATGAAATAAAATATAAGAGGTATATTTTGGAGGTTTACAGACATAATTTTTTTCTTTGTTAATGATGTAATTATGGAAGACCTAACTACTATAACATGTTTATTGAACATTTATATATAGAATTTTCATCAAAAAATCATCTAAATTATTAAACGTTTTAATTAACATAAACAAACAACTATGTTTACACCAATTCAAAGTAATTGGTTCATAGTATTAATAAATAAGCATAAACATTACTTCTATAATAAATATTGTTTTAGAGTAAATCAGTGATTAATCAATATTATATTTTTAAATGTTAAACAACTTTTTTGTTGATTGATTTAATTTGTAGTCCTCGCTTTTCATTTCAATGTCTATTTTGTCTTATGCAAAGTAATAATTAAAAAAAATCATTTAAAATAATTTTTTTAAAAATTACTTTTGAGATTATTGAAAGAGTTCAAAGTATCTAACAATGTATTATTACTTTGTTTTTTAAAAAATAATATGATTTATTTTATTTTTTGCCAAAGAAAAGGGTGGGTGACATAAAGTAATTAAAATAATTAAAAAATGATGACAATGATAGGAAAAGATGTTTGTTAGATCATACATCTCACCCTGTCTATTTTTACTAACCACTTATTATGTCTGTTTGATTAAACAATGTTAATTAGTCATCACAATTATTTCAATAAAAACAAAGTGCTACAAAAGGATGGCATCACATTAATAGAAATTAAGAGTATGTGTGACATCATATATACATCATTCTATTCATATCAATGAATCCTTACTAAGTTCATTCACCCTCTCAAACAATTAATGCTTTAAAAATTAGGACACTTAGCATGCTCAAAAAGTAACAATAAACAAAAATATTTGGTACAAATTCATAGTCAGTCAAAACAGGCCTTCATGCATCATTCACTTATTTAGAGTATGAACCAAAACATGTAAGTCTGGGTTCAATGGTGAGGTGTATCTAAAGATGAAAACAAAATTAATTTTAATTAATTAAATTAAAAAAAGGGCAACTCATGGGCTGCTGAAAGGATTTTCATAGGTTGGATTCAATGTAGGGGACCATTAATGGTAAGAATGTAGGCTAGGTCTTCCTTCAATTCATATGGATGTAATGAAAAATAGATAAATTAAAAGGAAAAAAAAAAAAGACTTTTTGGAGGGTTGTAATTGTGGTAGGGTTTTAAAAGTTGCCTAACTAAAACTCTCCCATTCGATAGGGTCTCTTGATTAGGTGGAAAAAAAATTGAAATCCAATTATCTAAATCTTTTGTTATTTTTTAAAACAGCTTTTATTTATATAATTGAGATGTGTTTCATTTGTTTCTAACATGAGTGGCACAACATGATAATCAATATCAATTAGTTGCTTGTAATATGATTTAATAAAAATAAATTATTTTCAACACTAGAAAAGATGACTTTTTTTTAAAGGATGAGCTAGAATTTCTTTTTTTCTTTTTAAACATAATGAATAGACGATAGAACACAAATAATAAGGTAAAATGGAGGAAAGTAAGATCATTAAAGAAGTGGAAAAGATAGAGGAAAGTAAGATTCCATTAAAGAAGTGGAAAAGACAATCAATAATAGAGAATAATAGGAATTATAAGACTATGAAAAATACAAGAAACATGAACATGCTTCGAAAAAAGAGTTTGGAAAAGGTTAGAGTTGTCGAATTATCCATTAGTATCAGAAATTGATGTACCTATAAAATTAAAGGTCTTTGTTGACCTCAACTGTTATTTGAAATATTTGATAAAAGATATTTAAGAACAAATCTATTATCATTCACATTGAAAAATTGTCCATATTCATTTCAACTTCAAAACATAAAAAAAAATCCCAACTAAAAGGGTTAATTGAATTTGTCAAATGTGATTTCTACATTTATAGCTTGAAAAACTAGGGTGTACAAATAAACATGCATCCTAATAAGTTAGTGTCCAATCATGACAACATGGATGGGCAATTTCCACAACTAATTAATTGTCTCCAAAGTGTTGATTTCTTTATCTCTTCAAATTGTTGCTCCAATTTTTTTTTGTTTTATTTTAGTTTTCTTTTGATTTGCCAACTTCTTTTGGCCCATAAGATTTTTTCTTTTAATATATCTTGGTAAGAAATTCTATAATTTACATTCTTAATTAAAAAAAATAGATTGAACTAAATTTAATTAATATATAATTTATTTGTATCTATAGTGTGGAATGGATTTTTTTTAAATAAAGTTATGATTTATCTAATTTTTTTTTTAAAACTATCATGCTGATTATTATATTCAAAAACCAATCAATGTAAGATAATAAGAAGATTAGCATTATTGTATTAATTGGGGGTTGTTAGCTGGCATGCATCTTCGTAAGTCCAAATAGTTTGGAATTTATTAGAGATTACTCTTATCCTATGAGATAAGAACATAGCCTCCAATCTCCTCATTCTTATGTGGCACAACTTATTCCAACCAAAGATAGCATTTTAGAAACAATTTAAAACTATTTAATCTTTGGGCGTTATATGTAAAGTTGGATGTAATTAACTCAAGGAACAAGGAAAGAATAAAATCCATATGAACATTTGAGATGCCTCTATCACCGAACTAATTAATTAATTAAAGGCATATATAAATGTATAACAAAAGGAAATGATAAACAAGAAATGAAGTAACGAAGGAAAGGAATCACACCATCAAATACTACCACTAACTACAATATTCCTGTCTTTTCTTGGCCAAAAATGTAGACTTTATGGCTTATTTATTTTTGTGTCTACATCTTATGATGTTCTTGGATGTCTTCATTGTTTAAAATGAGTTTCTTCTTGTCCTTTGAATATAGTGAAGCTTTATCATTGTTGTTGTTGTTATTATAATCATCTACCGTGGTCTACCTATCTTGTGACTTATGAGAGCAAATGCTTCATTAACTAATGGATATGGTAGGGCAGGGTACAAAATAACTATTTTATCATAAATTTTTTTTTTAATTATATTTATATATATATTTTAATTTGGGGTCAAAAATCTTTTGGTATATTGATGTTGAAACAATATTGTAGTGTTTATAATTTTGCCAAAAAAATGAGTTCAAATTACAGAATAAAATATGTGCACACCCTGGCATGTGCTTGTCCAAATTTAAAAAATAAAAAATAAAAAAAATGTTTTTTCAACTTGGGAGAGTAAATAGAAGATGGATATTCATTAATATATATATATATATATATATATATATATATATATGTTAAAGAAAAGTGAAATGAGGAGTTGGTTGTGTTGTGACGATGAGAATTGAGAAGAGAAGGAAGAATATTTTGAAAAGGAAACCACATTTAAAAAAAAAAAATAGTATAAGAAAATTTGATACTATTTTAATTGTACACGTACTGTTTTTGACTTAATCATCCAAAATCTTTGATTAATAGAAAGAAAGATCGATAGTTTTACATTCACAAGTTTATACATTTATTTAATTAACAGAATAAAATTATTAATTATTCTAATATCATTGAAGCAATTTTACTTTTATTTTTATTTTTATTTTTTTGAAAAAAATGGATAAATCACAAATTTATTAAAAAGAAGCTAACAGGGAGAAACAAAGTACAAAAGATAAGACAACAAATAAAGAAACAAAGCAGGAAACTGCTATCCTCACCAGGGATGAGGAGAACAGAGTACATAGAAGTTAAAAAGGTGAAGGAAAGAGAAAAGCAACTGAGGCCGGCAAATCACCCATCCGAGACACAGCCTCAGTGAAGAAAGAAACGAACTACTCCCTAGATCGGATTGGGCGCCGATCTCCGTGTGGTCGTAGATCCGAACCCGAGGAAGTTTTAGGGGAACGCTTGATCTTCTGAGTACCCTCTAAGGCTTCCAATTGGTGGGAGTCTGAATCTGAAGAAATCCAAGAGAGAATCATATTAGCAGTTTTATAGATTGTAGTAGAAGTAGATGAGCATATTTGGTTGAATATACGATTATTGCGTTCCAACCAAATATTCCAGAAGATGGCTCTGGAACAGAGGTCCCAAATATTTCTGAGAGTAGATTTAATAGAGGGTATCCAATTGGTCCAGATGTTTGAAACTGAGGAAGGCAGGGTTTCAGTATCAAATAAGCATTTGAAGAAAGACCAAATTCAATCAGAGTAGAGGTAGTTTAAGAAACGGTGGTTCACTGACTCAGTGTTATTATGGCATAGAATACATGTGTCAGTGGCATATGGGTTGCAACCTTTTTTGAACAGGTTCTCCAGTGTTAGAATTTTGTTATCCCAGGCAAGCCAACAGAATAAGGTGATTTTGCTAGGAGACTTAGTTTTCCAGAATTTGGAATAGAGTTGATTGCGAAGTCCTCCATCGATTAAGAAATTGTAAAAGGATTTGACAGTAAAAGTTCCATTTTTTTCTAATGACTAGGAGTAGGAATCATCATGACCATTGGAATAATCCAGTAAGGAGTGTAGTAAGCTGGAAAAATCATTTGCAGTGGCAGATCTAAAAGGATTACCCTGGGAATTGAGAATATGAATAAATTGTTTTAAAGTAATCCAAGGGTAAGGGTAGTCCATAAAGAGAGATTCTCAGCGATTTTTGGGGGACTGGCCCTTCAGCCATCTATCATACCAAAATAAAGTTTTTTCTCCATTGCCAATTGAATTGATTAAGCATGATCGAAATGGGTGAAGTATGGTATTAATTCCCGCCCAAAAGAATGACTTATTTCTTGGAGGTTGTGAAAAAAGGAAGCTTGGGGAATCACTGTATAAATAATTAGCTTTAATGATCTTGGACCAACAAGATTTCGGTGTAGTTATAAATTTCCACCACCATTTTCCAAGTAAAGCTTTATTGAATTCCTGGAGATCAAGGATGCCCCAGCCACCCATGCTTCGGGGACGACAATTTTTTTCCAAGCGATTAATCTTATCCCCTTAGTTCCCATGTCAGGGCCTTTCCAAAGAAAGTCTCTCATGATTTTGTCAATCTCTTGTATGACCCAATTATGAAGTTTGAAAACTGACATCCAATAAACTGGTATAGAGGATAACATAGAATTGATAAGAGTTAAGCGACCCCCCAGTGAAAGGTAGATTGCTTTTCATGGTATGAGTCTAGCACGAACAGATTCGATCAGCTTTGTCCAGTCAGTTCTTCTGGGTCGTCTACCAGAAAGGGGTACACCTAGGTAAGTGATGGGTAGACAATCTTTTAGTTTTAGTTTTAGTTATTAACAATGATTTCATTAATGCTACAACTAATATTGGTTTTAGACTATCTAGGTAGAGCTTATATTGGTCATAAACCCTTTAGGATTGCTTGTACCAGTCACACAGGACTCTAAGAACTCTAAACTTATTTTTACAATACTTGATGGTTCCGGAGGGGGTGTGATGTGTTAAGTTTACTCAAAAACTCACTCAAAGATTAAACACTCACACACAATCAAAGCAAGATAAAGGAGACAAGCAAATTGGTAACCCAGTTCGGCACAACCTTGCCTACATCTGGGGGGCCAGGCCCGGAGAAACAATCCACTAAAAGAGGTATAAGAACAAGGAGTACAACACTCACTCACTCTCTCAATACAAAGAAAATCCTCTCAAGATTGCCCGACGGCCACACACTCAACTCTCACCGAAGAGTCTCTCACTTGTTGGCGCCCTTCTAAATCTTCGAGCAGGATGTCTTATATAGACGCACCGACGTCTACAAAGTTACCTCTTTTAGAATTCTCCGCGGCTTCCTAACTTGGACACCTTCCAGAGTTAGATGTTGCAACACTGGGTGTTGCAACATGGCCCACCTTACTGAACATGACCGAGTTCTAGCCAGATGCACCCGAATCTGCGACCTTCAACCTCCCGGTTCCTTCGATCCCACCTCGTAGCGATTGACTCGACCCGAGCTCCCTCCTCGCTGCACCTGCTTCCTTCCTCACATCACTTCGAAGGTCTCCTTCTCCCGAGGGACGTGCCCACCAAGGCACATACGACCATCTCACCAAAGATAGCCACTCGAAGATCTCTCGATCTTCCTTTTCCAAACCCTGGCCCAAGTTTGGTCTTCCAAAATGATCTTCGTTTGACTCATGGAAATATTGTTACTAAACTTGATCTTGTCTTCATCCAAGTTTAGTCTTCAATATCTTCAAGCATGATCTTCAATCATCCATGCTTGGATCTCCAAATCTCTAATCATATCACATGCAATCTTCAATCAATCTCCTCATACGACTAGTCTCCATAAATAGTTCACGCCCATAGATAGCTCTTGAATCTTCCTTCAATATGGGAATGCTAAATATGGTCTTGATGATCTCCTTGGTATGTCTTTACCTTTATTTAGTTTGTGTCTTCAAATAGCTTCACACCAAACTAAATCTTTGTGTCTTCAAATAGCTTCATACCAAGTTTAACTCAGTGTCTCTAATAGCTTCACATAATCTATATTATCTTGAACTCTTGCCAATAATAGAATATTCCTCTCTTCGAAATAGATCTTTCTAAAAAGGAGCTCTATCAGAAGATATGAATAATCATCCCGGATCTTACGAGGATAGATAATCACATCAAAAATAAAACTTGCCTTCTAGAAAAGACCCTATAGTCTTGATGCACTTTCCAAAAATAGTTTATCATCACATGATTGTATTGAGAGAAATATCTTTAATATAGATCTTAATCAAATCTCCACCTTGATCTCCATTAAATGTCATGATAACATCTTTTGCCACATCATCATCCTAGTCATTTTTTTCTTTGATGAGTCACCACATGCAACGTTATCATCTTCTTGCCATGTCACCACTTGGCTTGTCATATAATGTCAATCCTACGTTATCAGACTTAACAATACTAACAGAAATTTTCAAATTTAACATTGTTACATCAGGTTCTGTAACAACACAAAGGGAAAATATGTGATTAATTTTTAAAGTGGTCATAATTGGTAAGAGAGTGAAAATTAAAAATGGCATCTTAGTTAAATGTTCCATGTAATGTAATGGCTCTAACAAAATCCGTGTTTCTAAGCCGGTTTTAGAAAAAATGCATAACACTGATAAGCAATGCATTGAAAGAATAAGTTAAATTATATAGTCAAACAGAGCTTATAATGAAAACAAAACCAGATGAAATCAAAAGATAACAGCACTAAAAACAATCAAAAGAGAGATTTTGGATGAGCACAAAAAAGAGAGTCAACATTCAAAGTTCCCATAAAAAGTGCCAATATTTTATGAGAAGTAATAAATCAGACCACCAATAAATACAAAGGAAACATTTAATGAGATTATAATGATAACACTATCCAACACCAACATACACCAACTCAAACAAACAATGCCAACAAACTCAAAGCTTTTGGTCAAGAGGAAAAAGTGAACAAATGGGGAGTCTTGCTACAAAAATTAAGCATTGTGTTACAAGTGTGAGGTTATAAGACCACAAAGTATAGAATTGACAAAAACTCAACTGATTAATGGTAGATAAGTACACCAAAAAGTAGGGAAAAAAAACAAGAAGTGGTTTATATATATATATACATAGATATACGTTTAAAAAAAAATATGAAATTACATATCCACTATATATCCTTAAGAATTTGTAGAGAAAATTGTTTGCATATAGTCATATAAAAGTGGATAATTACTAATATACATTTATAAAAACATATTTATTAATATGCATTTATAAAATATTTTTATTTGCTTATATACCTTTTGGTTAAGATTGAGAAGTCAATTTACAAATTTTATCAAAATATTAATTAATTTTTGTTTTTTCTTAATTTTTTTTCTCAAAATAAATAAAGAGAAGAGAGTACAAAATAATTTAGTTTTCTAATTTAGTTTATTTGTACTCTGATGAGTATATAAGTGGATATGAATAATTTGTAGGGTATATAAACATATTTATTTTTATAAAGATATATGAGCAATTTTTTCAGAGAAGTTTAAAAAAACCCCTAATATATAATGCATTCATTGTTTGGTTTAATTACTAAAAAAAAAATAAAAACCCCCTTTTTTAAAAACTGAAAAAACTTTTTGCGTACGAAAAATTTTCTTAAACAATTCGTACAATGATTGGACTCTAGACAATACATTTAATTATTTTTTATTTTTTATTTTATTTTTAACAAAAAAAAATGAGATGATCACTACTATAATGATCGGATGGTTAAATCATTGAACTTCCATATCAAATGGTTAAGGGTTTGATGAGATGAGTTCATACTCAACTATTCAAATAAAAATTTTGAAGAAAAAAATAGAAAGAAAACTCATTAATGATAAGAACAATTTTTTCATGTAAAACAATGAGTTATAATGAATATCAAATTTCACATATTTTTGTGAGGGGGTATAAAAGTAATTTCACATAGCTAATAAGAAGAAAAGAGGAAGTGACTTTTCCACCAACCCGTTACAGTGGAAAGCAACATTTGCGTGCCCGGGTATGAGAGGATGGAGAAGACTTGGGAAACCACCGTCGCCATTAATGCAATTAGCCCCAACTTTAAATATATATTTATATATTGACCCAACATTGCTTCTTCTTCTTCATCTTCTTCTTCTCTGTAACCGTGTTGAAATTTTGATTTAATTTCATCCATCCATCCAAAAATAAAATAAAATTATGAAGAAATTAATAATATATTGATGCATGAGATCTAAGAAAAATGTCGGCGTTCATATATAAGGAAAACCTCACCTTTCTTTGCTTATCAAAAGAGTTAATGTCAATTTCATTAGATTTATTCTTTTTCCCAAGTCAACTCCCTTTGATTTCAGTGCTTTATGCCAGGTAGCAACGCCACATATCCATGCAGCATGCTTTGCTCGCTTTGAATTTTTTGTACCAAATTCAAGATTAATCACTTAATTAATATTTTTCTTAAATGTCTACATTCCAATATTTAATTTATGGTCGATGATTAAAAAAAAAATAATTTTTTCCCCTGTTTTCCGGGATGTTTTTTTTTGCATTAAAATTCAAAATCATGACTGAAATGACCCCCTAATATATATAGAATGTCATTTATGGATGTTCGTAGAACGTCACCAATTGAGCACATTAAAATTAAAGAAATACAGTGAGGATTAATTAGGTTTTAGTTGGATTGATTAATTTTGTTTTTTTTGTTTTATAAAGATTGATGTAGGTCTAGTAGAAATTGGGTTGAACGGTTTAGATTTGTTGAGAAACTATGTTGAAATTGATTGAACGATTTAAATCAAAATACTATGCATTTAAAATCTGCAGACGTTCGTATCAACCGTTGGATGCTCATATATATATATTGGTAAATGTGACAAGTATATGCATAATTAGGAGTGTGCATATAGGAGTGATGCCAATCCTTCAGTGCATTCTTATTCGGCTGACTTAGGGATGGATTATAAAGTCTCACTGACAATTGAGGATTTTTAGCATCACTGCGTTCGATATGTTTGGAATATCTCAGCAATGAAAGTTTCGTAAACCAAACGTCACACATTGTGACTAGTATTGTTAAATCAAAGACCTTTTAGTAGTAGTGACCCTAAAATAATAAATAACTTCAATAGTAAAAGAAAAAGTAAATTTATTGACCTGAGTAAATTTTTATATATTTTTTAAATTGTTTATTTTTTTGGTTCAAGTGACAGAGTGATGTAGCAAATCAAACCGGAAAATTAGCTTGAATATAACATCCGGTTAGTGCTTTTCTCATTCGGAGCTATACCGACCACTAAACCAAATCAATCAATCCATGGAAAACCGGTCAACTACTCGCCAAACGTGTCCTTAGTTTTCATATTGCCCAACATTAATTTCCACAATCCTCTCAAACCTTTGCCTATAAATCCCCCAAAGAACTACTTCACTTCAAAATCCAAACTCACCAATGGCTTGTGCCATCAATGCCACCACAATAATGTCATCAAGTACTCAATCTCTCATTCCTCACAAGCTTAATCTATCTTCCAATAATCTCATTCATCCTTCCATGTCCATTGAACCATCACAACATTCTATCAATTACTCATCTCGTCCTCGTCTTTCCACCATGTGGAAAGAAATCCAAGGTTCTAAGAATTGGAACAATCTTATCAATCCTTTAAGTCCTCTTCTCCGGCAAGAACTCATTCGATACGGCGACTTCGTCACCGCTTGTTACAAGGCTTGCGATCTCGACACAAGCTCGAAGATGTACTCAAAATGCAAGCATGCAAAGAACAACATGTTCGAAGAAGTTGGCATGGATAATTGTGGTTATACGATAACAAAGTACATATACGCGACACCGGAGATTGGTATTCAGGCGAAAGACGGGGCTTGGATAGGCTACATCGCTGTGTCATCGGACAATGAGAGTGCAAGGATTGGAAGAAGAGATATATTAGTTAGTTTCCGAGGAACTGTGACTAGGTGTGAGTGGATTGCCAATTTCATGAGTTCATTGTCACCGGCGAGACTACACCCGGATAATCCCCGGCCGGAGATTAAAGTCGAGTCCGGCTTCCTCAGTCTTTACACATCATCAAACAACGGCTCAAAGTTTTGTCAAGAGAGTTGCAGAGAGCAACTGTTGAGTGAGATAAGTAGACTGATGAACAAGTATGGTGGAAATGATCATGAAGAGATGAGTATTTCTCTTGCAGGACATAGTATGGGGAGCTCATTGGCTCTTTTGTTAGGGTATGACCTTGCAGAGCTTGGGCTGAATTATGGGGTCCCTATAACTGTTTACTCATTTGGAGGTCCTAGAGTAGGGAACATAGGGTTCAAGAAGAGGTGTGAAGAGTTGGGAGTGAAGGTACTAAGGGTGGTCAATGTGCATGATCCAGTGACTAAGTTGCCAGGAGTTTTTCTCAATGAGAATTTCAGGGTTTTTGGAGATGAAACTTCATGTTATGCTCATGTGGGTGTTGAGCTTGGTCTTAATTTTTTCAAGATGAAGAACCCTGCTTGTGTTCATGATTTGGAAGCTTATCTTGGCTTGCTGAAGTTCCCAAAGAAAAAGAAGAAGAAGAAGAGTAGTATTGGCTACAACTTGGTTGAGAGTGCTTGGAAGAAGAGTTTGCTAAGCTTGCAAAACATTGATGCATGGCCTTGGCATGATGCTGCAAGACAAGTTGGTGATTTGGTTCAATCTTTAGGCTTTTAATCAAACATCTTGTCTTAGGTTAATTAATTTGTTGAATCTTGTAACATACATACAAATGTACATACAAATGTATTAATTTATTAATTTCATATAGAATTCTTTCCCTTTCAAGTAAATTAAATAAACCAACTTTTTTTTTCTTCAAAAGGTTACTTATTAATTAATTGGTCAAAATTTGTTCAAGAAGAGATACTGAGAAGAGAGAGGGAAGTGAGGTGGTCTATAGGCATTGGGCATAGATTCTCATGTAAGTGTTGAGAGGAGGGTGAAAAGGAATGTCATGGTGCATTGCATCAAACTTGGTCTATGTTTTCATACCAATGAAATTCTTTGCCATTAATTATTCAAATTTTAGTCCTCTTGTTTTAACTTTTGAAGAGGATCAAATTGGGCCTCATGAATGAGCTCAATCTCTTTCAATATTTGGTGCAAAGCCACCATGACTTTTGCTGTCACAGTAGTTGATTGGTCTTTCCAAAATGCCTACTTGGTTTATTTCACAAGTGTATGGACATATAAAATTAATTCATGAATTATTTAATAATTTAAGTTATTATTTTTTTCTTACTATATATAAATTAGAGTATTTTTTTTATTTTGATCTTTGACAATGATTTTTTAGGAGTTACAAACTCTAGAATGATTTAGAGCTGAGGTACTGTCAAAGAGCTCTCATCATATGTCTTTTTTTTTAATACACAAAAATTTCAATTTAAAATCATTTGATTGATCAAACAGAACCTCTACCAGTTAATCAAACTTTGTAAATTAAATTAGAATATTAATGGATCTTAGTAATATATAAAATTTTATTTTTCATTATCCTATTATAAAATGGATAAACTTTCACAAGTTTATTACAATAACAATAATTATTCTTTCTTTGATCATCTTGCTGCAAATGCAGTGCTTTCAAAAATACAATAAAAAATTGTAGTTCAAAGCAACACTAATATATTTTAAATTAAATTCAATAATACATGAAACTAAAATTATAATTAATAATAATTATCGCAGCAGTTATTATTCCACAACCAAACGCATCTAGAAGTAGTATATGTTTCTTTACTTTTTGTTTATTATAATAATTATTATTAATTATGATTATAGCACATTGTTCCAATCTCTTGAAAGGAATATAAAATCCTGAATACTGTTCATAAGCAGAACATATATTTAACTTCAGCTTAAAATTATGTCTCCCATATTGACTTGAGTTTGTTTTGATTCTCTGAATGAAACTTCCTACTTTGATTCAATTTAGCTTGTGATGGAAACCAAGTTCATTTTTAACTCAAAAAATAGAAAACTTATTTACCATAGCTTAAAATAGAAATACTACTCTTTATAAAGTAATTTTATATTAAAATAATTTCAATACGAAAATATAATATTTGTAAATAAATAAATTTATATTTCTAATGAAGACAAATAATATGGGCTATTCAATCTCTGATCCAATGCCATATCATCATTATTATTATGTACATCAATTATTTGCTTGATGTAACAAATTATGATTAGAATTCGAGCTCTTATTTTTCTAAGTTGGAAAGGAATAAAATGCTAACTATCCTATATAGTCATTGCATTAATGATAACATCAATTAAAGCAGTAATCAATATAAAATATTTATTTAAATTAACATTAATCAAATTAAAATTGAGTTGAATTTAACTTTTTAAATACGGTTCATTATCACAATAGATTACAGAGTGATTCATTTTTATACAAAAAAAATTATGTGTTCTGCTTTTAATTTTTTTCAAAGTATGGTTGAGAATTTAAAATGTCTGAGTAACCATTTAAACACATTGTTCCCCCAAAAAAAAAACTCCATTTATTCATATTTGAACTTTATTTTTTTATTTTAAAAAACATTATTTATATATATATATATATATATATATATATATATATATGATAAGATAAGTACTCTAAGAAAGGGTGACAAAGTGATGATGCATGCAAAAGTGAAGAAGGGGGTAACGTGGTGGCAAGCTAAGTGTGTTGGCAGTGCTATCAGCATGCCAAGCGTCCTCTGTTTTCTCATACCAACCAATTATGTCCATGATGATGATGATGATGATGATGATGCACTAGTCATGGCAACATCTCCTCCGGATAAGCATCAATCACCCACCTACCATTCATGCATTCCCTTCCTATTCTTTCGTCTCTTCTTTAGGCCCTCTCTTTCTTTCTGTCCCTCTCAAACAACAGGGATTTCATCTGCTCTGTCTCTTTCAATCCTTTCCTTTTCAAAACTCGCTGAATAGATAGATCAATGGAGCTTGAGGAGGAGCCTAATGATGTGGTGATTAAACTTTTGATTCATTTCATTTCGTCTTTTTTTATAAATGTGTGTTTGGATTGAGGGATAACTGCTTTTACTGTGTTCTAATTGTGTGTATTAATGGAATCTTCTTGTCTTCTTCTATTTCACTACCATTATGTTGTTGTTGTTGTTGTTGTGCATAAGGACGAATACACGCATTGGTTTATGGATAAGAATTGTTTTATTGTGTTTTCTTTGTTTGGATTACTAAAGTTTTCATTTGTTTGTTACCATTCTGCTGTTGTCCAGAAGGATGAACATATTCATGTTTCCTTGAGTAAAATACATGATTTTTCCTAAATTTATTAATTTGACTCCATGGGTTTATATTTTCAAGATGATGCAAAAGGAACTGTTGTTATTGTGCTTTAATTTGATGAATTACTGAAGTTCTCTTTTCTTCTATTTCATTATCATTATGTTCTTGTTCACAAGGATGAACATATACATTTTTGTTTCATACTCTGAAATTTGTGTTTTGGTTGCATTATTTCATTACCATTATGTACGTACATATATACATACATATATTTACGTATATTTCATATTGTTGAATCAATTGCTTCCCTTATTTTTTCCCAAATTAACTGCACAAAAATACCAAAACAGAACAATGCAATGCATATCCATGATTTCATACTGTGAAATCCATAATTCATTTTTAATTTCTCAAGTTAAATTCACAGGCCTATCAAAGATCATTGTTTACTAGAGATCACCGGCCGCGGCTTCTATACATCACCGGAACCTCATTCATTACCATTGCACGCAAAGCAATCCGAAGAGCAGAGGAATTCAATGGTCCTCTTGGCAATCTAACAAGAACATTAGCGTTGATGATTAGCCCGATCATCAACCCTCTAGAGCATCACTGCTTGTTGATCCTCTCATCACTCGATGACCGAATTCTAGCTACCGAAGATATAACAATGCAAGCATTCCCTCTATCCGTGTGCTTGTTCACCAAGTTCGACGAGCTAGCAATACTACTCAATTCTCTTCCCGAAATGTTCGATCAAGTGTTCGACCAAATAGCAATGCTAATCCACAAATTTCCACTGATGGACTGGACATTGGATCAATTGATACATGTTCTTCAGACCTTGGCATCAACAGTTGAGAAATTAATACCGAAACTTCAGTCTTCAATGTCCGACACAGAGAATTATAATTCTAGCCAAGAGAGGGAGATCGTTGTAGATATAAACTACGATGAACAACTCAATGTAGATGAGAGTAAGAAGCTGAGTGAGGAAGAAAGTGTTGAAGATGCGCGTCGTGCACAGAAGATGGAGGAGGATATTAGAGACGTGGAGAACACATGCAATGAGATAATTGCAGCATTAGAGAAAATGGGAAAGGTTGAAGAGGATATCAATGCCAATGTCCGAGGACAACCACCACCTCCCCCTCCACCACCTAAATTCAAGTTATTTGCTGGATACAGAGTGAAGAAGACTAGGAAACTTGCTAAGGACATTGCAGAGGTTAAGGATGATCCAATTTTGGAGTTGTTTGATGAAGGATGGTTAAAGAGGTAGAAGCAAGTTCATGTGTGGTTTCTTCTGTCTTGTAAGTTTTCTCACAAATGTATGAAGTTTTAATATATATATATAAATATATGTATGTATGTATAGAAGGTATGTTTTGGCCTTTAAATTGTAATATACTTGTGTTTTTGTTTAATAAAACTATGATTTTTCTGTTTTGTTTGAATATAAAGGATAGAAATGGGAAGGAAGCGTGGTAGAGGTAAATTTTAGTAGGGTTGATTGAAAGTAAATTAGGGGGTGTTTGGTTGTAAAGAGTTAAAGAGGAGTGGAATGAAGAGGAGTGGAAGAGTAATGAGAATAGGGTGATTGGAAAAAGAATGAGAATTAGAGAGATAGTTTATTGATAATTAGCAAACTGAAAAAAAGGAAATGTGATAAAATGATTATTATGCCATTTATTCCTTTATGCAAACGAGTTGTTGTGATGATTATATTTTTTAAAAATTGTTGTGATGATTATATTTTTAAAAAAGTATTTAAGTATTAAATAAATTAATTGTTATAAATAAATATTTAATTTTAATAAGTGACCAAATTTTAAAATTTTTGTTAACCTCAGTAATTAGCAAATAATTAATTATAATAAATAATTAATTACTAATTTAAATATGTTTTTAAATAAACATATTATGAACCATAATAATTATTTTTTCAACAGTTAATATTTAATTATTATTTTTAATTGTTAATATTTGTTAATGTCTAAATTTATTGTTAATATTATAATAAACAATTAGTTAGCTAATCTAAATAACTAATTACAATTTGAAGATAGGTATTTATATAAGGGCTATATGATCATTTTATCAATCAGAAATCAAGAATCCCCCATTTCTCTCATGATTGTGAATACCCACCCCTTCACTCATTCCTCAATCATCTTCCACTCCCGTTATTTTACATCCAAACAAATGCTTATGTGTAAAGAGTCATTCCCACTCCACTTTTTATAACAAAATGCTCCTCTTAGTCCTGTTGAAAGGGAGAGGCGAGGAAATGGAGAAAGTCTGAAGGTTTAAAATAAAAAAAAATTGAGAAGGTTTTAGAAAGGTCACAAACACCAGAACCCCAAGGACGTGCATGTATAGGGCAAGGCTCAATGGCGACCCACGTGCCCTCATCTTACGTAGGACATGAGATTCGATCCCGGGTCCTCCTCGAAACCGAATACTAATTAACCTAAAGGCCATTGGTTTTTTTAATTTTAGATTATATATTTGTTATAGTTAAAAAAAATTAATAATAAAAACTGTAATAAACGCCCACCGTGGGGCTCGAACCCACGACCACAAGGTTAAGAGCCTTGCGCTCTACCAACTGAGCTAGACGGGCTCTTTGAGATATTGGTTACATGATTTTATTAAAAAACAATAAATATTTATCCCACATCCCTCAAACCTTAATTAATGTCAAGCCTTACTAACAATACTTCAATTTGGTAAATATTTGGGGAAAAAAACTGTTGTTTTAAATTTAGTTTGAAATCAAAATAGAATAAAAACAAACATGTGTAACTTTCTTTGGAATATCTAAATATAATCAGCATTAATTGTATTTTAGAAGTAAGTTTTATTAGATTATTAATTATTTGCTTAGAAATTAGAGTATTGCGAGTTTTTTTTTTAAATTAAAGACATAATTGTTTTTGCTTTTGATAAAATATTAGCTTATTAATGTATGATTTTGCTTTACAATGGGTAATCTTCTGTGCAAATGCAGTCATATCGCTTAATCACATTCAATTGGGGAATTTTTTTTTTTTCTAACCTAAAAAACTTATACACCCTTCGTTCCTAAATACATGTTATTTTAGGATGTTGCACAAAAATTAAAGATAGCATTAAATTTTCTAAAATTTAACATAAAAAAACAATCAAATTACTAAACTATTCCTCCCTTGAAACCATATATTTCTCTTGTGACTATAAATATTACTCTCTTCATTTATATAACTTAAAAAATTGAAGCTAGGTAAAATTGAAAAAAATAAATAACTATTGCCTTAATATTATAAAACGACAACTATTTTGGAATTTTTTTTTTCTAAAATGACATGTATTTTGGAACAGAGAGAGTAATGATTATAACTTAAAACTCACAATAAAAGTTATCAAATCAAAATATTTTGAATATTAACTTATTTAAATCTCAACAGAGTTTGTAGACATTTGTGTTATTTTTAAGTTACAAATGCATCAATTTAATACTTAAAAATATGAATATTTAATATAAAGAAAAGTGGATGATTAAAATCTAAAAATAATTACATCCTTAGTAGGAAAGCAATGGCTTGTTTCCTCCAAGTTAAAAATAAAGGGTTCAAATTCGTCCAATTTAAAAAATTAAAGGTAGACCGTTTATTCACATTTATTCAATATGTATATGGGTCACAGGTGAACATATATCGGATAAACATCAATTTTAGAAAATATAGGAGTCAACTAGATTAGTACAGAGGTACAATCAAAGTTATTTTAATAAATATTTAAAAAAGAGTGTTGTTTTAATTATTATTTAATTTAATAATGTGATTTCCCAAAATGTACATAAATAAATCTATTAAATAAATTACGGAATTTGGGTGGTATTAATTTCTTTAATTCTTCGGTTATAAATTATATGATCTTATTATTAGCTTAATGTATAAAAAATAATTAAAACACCTAATAGATTGAAATGATTAAATAGAACTGTATAATAAATAAAAGCAAATATTTTAAATATTGAGATGGTTAATTGAAGATGATAATTCATATGTCGAGTGCGGCTCTAATTGTATCTGGTACGACATCATTTCTGCCAACTATATGTTAAGTGGGGGTTTGATTATCTTATTGCATTCAACCCTAGGAAAAATTCTTTTTCCTGGAAAAGAATACTCAATTACAGAGATGCTTTCCTTGCTAATATCGATACTACGATCAAGAATGGGGAAGACATCTCGTTTTGGTATGTTTGCCAGTTGTCCTGATCCCTCTCAAATCAGTAGTAAATTTATTGCATTCTACTTAGCACCCGGATCTGCTACATCTCTCGCTTTTACTTTCGTATTTGACTAATATCTTATCCTCGGGAAGGGACGTCAAGAGCTGGAGATGGAATCACAAGGGTTTCTCAGTTAAATCCTTTTACGCTTTTCTCAACGATGGCAGGACTCGATGTGACAGTGGTAATACATTTTGGAAGCTCTGCCATCTTAAATTGGAAGCTCTTTTGTGGTTAGCCCTACACAACAAAATTTTAACTCATGAAAACTTGTTTAGGCGAAGATGTAATAGAATTTCCACTAGCACCTGTGTTCTTTGGAATGTAGATGAGGAAGGGACAACCCATCTCTTATTGAGTTGTTACTCTGAAAGAATCTGGGCACACTTTGCTGATTTCTCCAGTTCTTCGATTCCTACCTCCCTATTAGAGGCATCTGGCATGTACCGTCAAGGGGGTGTAAGGGGCTCTTAGCCCTAAACCCTTGGGGTTTCTCCTTATTCGAGCCATCTACTAGGTAATCTGGGCCGAGCGCAATAGACACATTTTTTTTCTTTTGAATCTTCAAATGAGTTCACTATTGTCAAAATTAACCATATGCTCGTTGCTTGTTTTCTTGCAGCCCCCGACTCAATCAGAACTAAGCTTGAAAAATCTCTTTCTACGATCAAGTGCAGTCTGGCCTTTGTGAATCCAAGGGTCCCAGATCACCCTAAACTGCCAAATCCATCAAGCTAGCTAAACCCCCTTCCATAGATGGCGACCGTCTAATTTAAGCAAGCTCGGCGTGCATCTCTTCTTTTTGTTTTTGTGGCTCTCGCCTTTTTTTCTCCTGTCTGTGTCTTTTGTTTCTAGCTGGGCTTCAACTCTAGTGACCCGACCTCTTTGTTGTTTTATGTTCTTGGTGGCTTTTTTCAATAAATTGGTGGCTTATCCAATTTATTTATTTATTTATTTTAATTCACATGTTTTGAGAATTAGACTAGAGCAATCGCTTTAACTTAATTGAACTGGATTCGGATGCCCAGGCAGTTTAATTCTCCCCTAAAAAACATGTGGCTATGACCTTCTATTGAATTTTATAGTCTAGTCACAAATAGTATTTTAGAATTATTTGATAATAGAAGTTATGTTGATGATTTTGACCAACAAGAGGATTTGGGACAAAGAGAGATGACAATGAGAATATTGATTACACCATTAATCAAAATTTGTGGATTTAAACATGGTTCTTATAGTGAGGATTCTTAATTTAGTATTTACATAAATTTGATCTCAGTATTTATTTTTTTTAATATTTTATAGAGGCTTCATTTAAATGTTATATGATTTTGTTTATTAAATATAAGATGAAATTTTTTTTGTTTAATATTTTTTTGGTATATTTAATTTAAAAATAAACTTATTATTTAATATTCTATATCTGATATTTTGATTCATTTATATTTATGAAATCCAGTTTGATCTGGCATGGTTCAACCAGGTCAAACTTCTCAACCATTTAACCCTTTTCTTCCACTGTTAAAAAGTCTTACTGTTTCTGACTATTTATTAAATTTACTAATGGTCCTTTAGCTAGTCCTATTGTTGATTTCAATCCTCTCAATAAAATTTTAATCATTTTACCAACGTTCAAGTGGTCTATTGGTAGCCAGATCCCCATTGAAACTCTTCACAAGTGGTGAGAGTTCAAATAATGGGTAATGGCACATTTTTGGGAGTGTGAGTAGTAGTTGTGCGTGGCTGGTCCTAATGCTCATGAGTGCACAAACTCAGCCCCACTTACTCTGTCGAGATTTGTAGACACCCCTACTTTTCTTAACGGTTTTTCCGCTCATCTCAACAAAATAAAATAAAATAAAATTTTCATCATTTTAGTAAAAAAAATAAAAACCCAAATTTGTCTTTTCTGGTCTATTAATTAGTGGATGTTAATTTCTAATGAGGTAACACATGCATGAGAGCTTAAAGTGATAAAAAACAAACAAATATTTCGAGATAAACCTTAATTAAACATACATATTAGGCATAATGTGTGATGTTTGCAACCTTGGCCTTGTTGACCAGGTTGACCAGGTTGACCAAGACATTTCTTTTTCCCTTTGACTGTTTGACTGAATTATGAGATTCCTGACACTGTTTCACCTTAACCTTGTTTCTCACCCAGCTGGCTTCTCCCCCCGTGATGCTTCAGTCTTGTCATGGTTGGTGGGAGAGGAATCCTTCTTCTTCTTCTTCTTCTTCTTCTTCTTCTTCTTCTTCTTCTTCTTCTTCTAAATAGCAACCTTCCTTTGAGTTTCGGACTGAAGAGGCCAGCCGTGAGGAGGATCTTGGAGTCGCAGCGCTTTGGGTTCGGCAGCGGCGAGGGAGGTTAGAGATTCACCGTTTCTTTCTTCATCAAGCTTCAGGTTGACATCTAGGGTGTTTGTGGATGAAGCTTCTTGTTAGATCTTTCTTCTAAGCTTGGTTTCATGCATCCTTGAAGCTTATCTGGTGTTGTTTGTGTCCATCTTGGTTGATCTATTCTGTCAGCATGCTTAAACTTTAGAGAGTATCACATTTGATGATCTTGCTTTGTGGGTATATGTTTATGGGGGTGTTTGGATTGGTTTTTTAAAAACCAAGAAGTGCTTTTTTATAAGTTAAGCACTTCTGGGCTCAAAAAATCATGTTTGTATTAGCTTTTCTGCCGAAGCAGAAGCTGATAAAAAAGCTGAAAAACAGCTTTTTTGAGAAGCTAGTCTTGTGGTGCTTTTGGTAAAAGCACTTCTGAGAAGCTATTTTGGAGTTATTAAATTACTAGGTTACCCTTATCAAATAAACAAATGACTATGCTTTTATATTTTTTGTTTTTTCAATAATAATAATTATGATTATAATTATAATTATAATCATAGTACATTAGTATTAGTGTTAAAATTAGTACATTAATATATTAGTATTAGTATGTTAGTATATTAGTATTAGTACTAGTATATTAGTATATTTGTATTAGTAATAGTATTATTATTAGTATATTAGTATTTGCATTCATATTAGTATTATTATTAATATATTAGTATTATTATAATTATTAGTATATTAATATTATTATTAGTATATTTGTATTAATATTAGTATGTTAGTATATTTGTATTTGTATTAGTATATTAGTATTCATATTAGTATTCATATATTATAATTAGTATATTAATTAGTATTTGTATTCATATTATTATTATTATTATTATATTTGTATTAATATTAGTATGTTAGTATATTAGTATTAGAATTAGTGTTATTATAATAAACTAATGAATGCCCATTTTAGTAATTTGACATTGAAAAAAGTCCTTTCAAGAATGCATATCCAAACAACTTTACATATATAAAAGTGCTTCTACATTAACATATCCAAACATAAAATATAGAAAAGCACTTAACTTACTCTCATAAGCACTTTTTTAAAAATCCTTCTACCAAACTTAAAAAAAACACTTTTTTATTAAGCTAATCCAAACAAGGCCTATATCTTGTATGTGTAAATGGAAGTGCATGGGACCTTAATCTGTTTGATGATTTTATTTTTGTTAAACCATGACTGTTCTATTGCTTTGTTAGCCTTGAACTTCTTAATCATGAGTAGATGGTTGTAGGCCTGAGGTTGTGTTAAGCTTGCAACTTAGTCAAATTTTCGGGTTACTGTTCATGTGTCATCTAAAACCTTGAGTTAGCAATGAGAACCTTGTGAGTGGGAGTAAACCTTGGTTGTTGATTTTAGATCCTTGCTTAATTATTTAGATGAAAGCTTTCATGCTTGTAAACTTGGGAACTTGGAGTATGCAACCATTATTGTTTCAATTGGTAATATTATTCACACTTTGGTCTAAGCATGACCTCTTGTAATCTTGACATGATAGTTTATTATTTTTGTTAAGTATTTAATTCGTGGTTATATTAACCTGATGCCTTAGTTTATTGAAATCCTCATTGTCTAAACTTGGGTTGATTGAATTTGTGTTAGTTTAATCATTTATAAGGATGTCCTTAATTTAGCTTTAATGGTGTTTAAGGCTGGACAGCATGTGAGTTTGGTTATGCATGGGATCTTGACTTTTAATATTTAATCCTCTAAAACCTTCTAGACTCTAAGTGCTTTAAGATAGATCATTGTTGGTATTAGCTTGACATCTAGATTTAGTCTTTACAAGCACTCTTGTCAGCATGCTTTCTGAAATTTCTATTTGCTTAAATATCTACAACTATAGGTCTTGTGAGCTTGTGTGGCTTCCAGAAGCATAGTTATCATGCTTTATGATTATCTCACTCATGTGTATTTATATGTGTAGACATATACTTTTGGTTATATTTTTGATAGTTGGAATTCTAATTGCCATCCTTGAACCTTGCATATTAGGTTATTATTTTTATACATAGGCATTTGACTGTGCTTGACTTACCATGCAATGATTGTAAATTCTTTCTCCGGGGCCTTAGTTGTAGTTAGGCCCGGCCCAAGACTAAATTCTAAGTTTAGCTTTTGTTGGTTAGATTTTGTAGCGAGCCCTAGTTCGCGGGACTTGGTGAACCCGACTCTGTAGCTCGGAGCCAAGTAGGCTCTCGCACCCGCAAATTCCGTATTTCTGACAATTATTATGTATTTAAGTTATTTCATTATTTTTTTGTAATTTTATTTAATTATTTATTTACCTACTTGTCATTTATTTATTTATTTATTTATTTGTTTTATTTATTCAGTATTTTTTGTCTGTATTTCATATTTCTGCGGGTTTTGTACATCTCCATTCTTGGCTCGCCCAGCTAGGAGGAGTAAGTCCTAGCCATGTGCACATGTTTTCTGTAGTAGCGCTTACCCCCGATCGCGGTCAAGATCCCGGCTCTACTGCTGATACTGCTTCTATTCTGTCCCGACTTCACAGTTGATGATCCAGCCTCGTGCTATCGATTTCTGTTATTAGCCATGGAGATGTACATGATCGCTCGCGGCTTTCTAGATTTTGGATTATTTATGTATTCTCGTGACAGTCTCGCATTCGTACGAATTATAATATACTATTCTCGCGATATCTCGCTTTTATCTGTTGTTTCAGCGATCCCATCGGGCCCTCGTGGCTCATACACTCGTGAATTTCCTGCTCGCAGGAGAAGATCGAGTCTAGGATCGGGGTGTCCGGGAGTCGATTGTCTCGCCGCTTTTATCAAGATCTCTCAGACACCCTTTTGTGAGTGTAAGGCTTGTATTCTCGATCGTATTTGTGTTTTGCAAAACTGCTAGGGTGATATTTGTATTTTGTAGGGTCATGCAAAGCCTCGATTGTTGTATTTCGGCTCCCAGATCCTATTCATGCTCAGACATCTGCTCATATCCGCTTATAGGGCTGACTCGACAAGGTCAAATTTGAGGCCTTACACTTAGTGGGGCCCAGTCCCACTGGATGCGGCCGATCTGTCAGCGGGCCCAGCTGTGGGGCTGGGGCGTGACATAATGGCAGTAATATTCACCCAAATCCAACAAGGAAAAGAAGGCCACAAGAACATAGCTCATGCTTTGCATGGCCAGCATGCATCATTAGTTGACCAGCTAAAACCGGAATAATATATACTTGCATGTCATTGATATCAACTAACTCGTGATCAATATATTGAGAGAGTT
This sequence comes from Dioscorea cayenensis subsp. rotundata, assembly GCF_009730915.1. NCBI lineage: Eukaryota > Viridiplantae > Streptophyta > Magnoliopsida > Dioscoreales > Dioscoreaceae > Dioscorea > Dioscorea cayenensis. The sequence goes on from NW_024086731.1 coordinate 49,909, forward strand.
CCATTTCCACAAGACAAGATGACATGTCCACGTAGTCTCACATTGGAGGAGGTGAGGAAAACAATAACAAGAACAAGTGAACAACCACTTCCATCCACTTCCCTCTTTCTTGTTCTCTCCTTGATTTCATCCAACCTAAACCTCCTGGCAGTTAAAATTACTATTCCAAACTTCAAATCCATGGAGCTCAGAAGGCATCTTCATCAGATATTGAATCCTGCTCAGTGTTTTCAGAAAGGATCAATAATAAAGAGAAGTGCAAAAAATGGTCATGAAACTGATGATCAATTAATTGTTTCAGTGGAGCTCAGTTCAGTGTCAGCAGTGAGTCAAGAACAAAAGGATTCAGTTGTGAGAATTGTTCTTGCAGGAAGAATGGTGGAGATGTACACTGGAGCCATTGGGGCAAGGTTAGTGATGGATAAATACCCCGGTCTTTGTCTCGCAAGGCCGGAGATTTTCAAGAGCCCTCATGACTCCGTCGTTAAGCCGACGGAGAAGTTATTGCCTGGGGAAAAGTTTTATATGATTCCCTGGACCACTGTGAATAAGCTCCGGAGAAATCAACATGTGATGAATAACAAGAAGAAAATGATAATGAAAGATGATCAAGAGGATGAAGGAGAAGAGAAAGAGAGAGTTTATTCTTCTAACGAGAAGAAAATAATGAAAGATGATCAAGAGGATGAAGGAGGAGAGGCAGAAAGTGGTTGTTCTTCTGCAAATGAGTTTTATGTTTGTAGAAAAAGATGGGCATTGGAGAGAGGAATAAGAGAGCAAGAGATGAAGAAGGAGAAGCCTTTTAAGCCTCCAATACTTAAGGTTAGAAATACTCATGACTGCATATTGGGTGGGTGGAGGCCAAGTTTGCCTACTGTGAGGGAGGTTTCGCCATGATTAATTTGTGTTTGATTTTGATTTTTAACACTTTTTTTTAAATTAAAATTAAGAGTGCTGGGTGTTGTTGATCTTAATTAGTTTGTTTGTATGTATTGATGAATTCTTTTTATTTTGGATGAAACTTAATTTTATGTTGATCATTCTTGTTTGATGATGGTGTTTGGAGTGTAAATAATGTTATAATGAATAATTTGTGGTATTAGTTTTGTATACACTGGGGTTGAATCATATGTTTAATTCTATATTTGCTTTTATTTTGTAATTTTTTTTAAGTTGGTTGTCACCTCTTGGAATATTGTGGCTTATGTATTGCTCTTTCTATAAATAAAATAAATGTGATTGTTCATTTGGTACGGTTCAATAAACTATGGCACTAAATTTATTTTGGTCTTTCAATACAAAATATATACATTTTTATTTTTAAAGTAAGGAGGAGTGTAAAATTAACCCAATATTAAGAGAAAATGTAGTATTTTGGTTAATACTAAGAGCATCTGTAAATATTTGAATTTAATGAATATTTTCATGAGCACAATCAAATTTTATTTAAAACTCAATAACTTTTTTTTTTTTGGTTATTGGAGTAAATAAATGATTACTTTATTAAATAAAAGAGGATAGTTACAATTAGATAAAATCATATAAGACAAAATGATATATATATAAAAAAAATCTAATATATATATAGCAAAGAGACAGAATAAGAAGATAAGACCTTAATGTCCACGAGTGATGAATGTGAGCGAACAAAATACTAACAAATAAAACTGTAATAGATAAAACTATTTGAAGATGGTAATCGCACTAGAAAAATAATTGACATTAGTGATCATTTGTCCTAATGTGATACAGGAATGAGTAGGGATGAGCTTCTTAACTAGGCTCGATGATGCACATTAATTTAATAGGAGTAATGATGAAGAAAATTAAAAAATAAGACTATATTTGATGGCCAACCCGGACTCCTTTAACTTAATTCTTTTAATATCCAATGATATAGAAATTCAAATAAAAATATATACTAAGTCTAGGAGTGAGCATTGAAAAGGCATGATTTAATTGCTATCATGCCCATTTATAGTTTATCAATTTCAGAAAATATTGACAAAAATAAAATAATTCAACTAATCATCAATAGGACCATTTTTAGATTTAAATAACACTCCATATTTTATGCATAAAAGTATGACTAATAAAATTCCACCAATTTTCTATAACCCCTTATAATTATTAAATTTTAATATTTAAAATATTTAATCATGTACAATCAAACAAATATATTAATTAATTAATATTAATTTTTTTATAAAAATAAAAAAATTACATCAGGACATACATTAATATGATATTAATATTTTAATATATTTATATCATGAAATAGACTGTTTATTGTTTATTTATTATTAAATTTAAAATTTATTAAATATTTAATTTTTTTAGAAATAGATATATATATATATATATATATTAAAAAAAGGATAAACCCAATCAAACCTTTCACACCCTCTCTCTTTGTGACCCTTTATTTATTCCTTTCTTTCCTTGTGGTTTCGTCTACATCTCGTCCTCGATTTGGCGTCGAACTCCCATCGAGGAGCACAGCGATAGGCGGCGATCGATCTCCGAAGGGTTCTCTCATGTCGTCTGGAAACCAAGGTCGTCTTCTCTTTGCCGCCTTCTTCTCTTTTTCTAGGGATTCCTATCCCTTGCATACATGTGATTAGGTTTTCAATTTGTTGATTTTAAAAGAGATGGAATCCTTCTTGTTTTGAAGGGTTTTTGATGAAATTTTAGGGGTTGCTATTGCAAATCTTGTTTTTGATCGATTTGTAATGGAGAAGCATTCATTGGTTGGATTGGTCCAGGCTTTTTCTTAGGGTTTTCTTACCAAGGTTCAATCTTTGGTTTTGATGAGCAAGAGTGATGAATTCATTGATTTTAGTACTCAATTGGGAACAGGCTTTTGTTTTCGCACTTATTTATGTTAGATTTTGCTTCGATATATATATATTTTCAGTACTGTTGATTCTTCTTGATGCAAAAGGTTCTGAGCATAGTGTTCCTTATTTGAATGGCGTCTTTTTTGTTTTTCAGATGGGAAGTCACCTTCAAAGGGAAGTGATCCTTCAAAGGGAAGCGATAGCTCTAAATCTGAGGCACCGTCCTCGCAGCCGCAGCCACTACCAACCGACTTTCCTGGAAATCCTTTTGATTTCGCTTCATTGACCAATATGCTGAATGTATTTTCTTTTCCCTCATATGCTGTGCCTTTGGTAGCATCATGCTTTAGATTATTAATTGATTTGAACTTTGAAGCCAGTCTTTGCTCATTTGTTGCAAAGCCTTAGATTGTCATGCTGATCTATGCCAAATTTTTATACAAGTAAAAATTATGTAAGGTAAACTCTGGTTTATGTTGTGATTAGCCTATCATATCTGGCCTGATAATCAGCAACCTTTTTTTCCCCTTGATAATGCACATTCACAGTGGAGCCAGGATTTTGTCTTAGGAGGCCAATACTAGTGCAGGTATTACAGATTTGCACCAATTAATTTGTACTTAAATTTATCAGAAGGGAATATTAGGTAAGCGTGCCTACTAGATCAGCCAGTATTGAATGCCGGATCTATTATTTAGCTAAGTAACCTGGGAGCATGCTAATTAATATATTGAACTAAATCTAAATGTATTGAAAGTGAATATAAGGTGAGCTTACCAACTAGATTAAATCAGTGTTGGATGTTGGAATCATCAATTTGCTTGGTGATCTTCTGTGTGGTTATAAATTGTATCGCTTACTAGACTATTGCTTTTAAATTGTACATGAACAAGAAAAATACAACTGTCTTGAGTTCAATGTTGAATGTTCAAAGACAAAAGTTAAAATTTCTGGTAAAAATTCAATGTGAGTGCTGGTTTTCTTCCTTGTTATGGCTTGTTCTCAACCTGTGTCAGAGAGATACTCAATTAGCAATTAGCAATTATATTGATGTCCTGTTGAAGGATTGGTGTGACTTGGGCTGTAAATGGGCTGAGCTGAGCTTGATCAGGCTGGGCCCAACTCAAGCTTGAGCCAAGCTCAAAATTAGCTCAAAAATGCTTGTTCATGCTCGGTTTGGTTCGACTTGTAGTAAAAATTGATTAATTTATTGTTGAGAATTCAAATCTGAGCCTAGCTTGGCTCAAAATTAATTTTGAGTTTGAAAATCAAGCTCGAGTTTGATTTGAAAGATCAAAATTTTGAGTCAAGCTCGAGCTACTTATGAATGGTTTGATCATTTGGCAGCTCAAGATGTGACAATTGAGAGACTGTAAATTGTTGGTGTCTAAGGTGTAATCTATTGTTTGGGTAATTGCCAGTAATTGAGGAAAGAAGTAACAATGTTTCACTATTGAATGCACTTGCTCAAATGTGTCAACACCCAAAACCTCCGTTACAGAGCTCCTATATTGCACATATAACAAAAGGAAGCTGCAGATGATTAATATTGTTTAGTTAACTACTTTGATTTTCATTCTTTATTATCCAATACAATAACTTCTTTGTGTATGTGTTTCATGGCATGTTAAAGGACCAAAGTATAAGAGAGCTGGCACAACAGATTGCAGAAGACCCTGTTTTTAACCAGATGGCTGAACAACTCCACAAAAGTGTCCAAGGTGCAGGTCAAGATGGCGTTCCTGCATTTGATACTAATCAATATATTTCAACTATGCAGCAGGTTATGCATAACCCTCAATTCATGACAATGGCTGAACGCCTTGGGAATGCACTAATGCAGGTTTGTCCAGCTTTATTAGAGACTTCTTCAGTACTATGAGACACAAGAAAAAGCCCTCAGTGAACATTATGAGGTTATTTGTGAACAGGATCCTGCTATGTCCAATATTCTTGAGAATATGACCAATCCTTCCAATAAAGAAAAACTTGAAGATCAAATGTCACGTATTAAGGAAGATCCAACACTGAAGCCAATCCTTGATGAAATTGAGACTGGAGGCCCATCTGCAATGATGAAGTATGTGATGCTGATCTTCACAAATGATGTGTTGGCATTTTTGTGAACTAATGTTATTTTTTTTTTTCCTAGGTACTGGAATGACCAAGATGTTCTTAAAAAACTTGGCCAAGCAATGGGAATTGGAGTTTCCGGGGAAGCTGCAACTTCAGCTGAAATTTCTGGCCCTGAAGAAGCAGAAGAAGCTGGATATGAGGATGAGTCTATTGTGCATCATACTGCTAGTACTGGTGATGTTGAGGTATTGTGGATGATAGCATGCTCCAGTTGTTCTTAAGTTAATTTATCAAAGTTTGTAAATCTAACGCTTCTTGTGTAGGATTACAGTTAAAATTTCATAGACAATGCAGATAGGGAGGAATGCGAATTTTGTCATATTTTATACCTTTTGGTTCTTTTATTCAGCCCAATTTATTAAACTATAAAGAAGTGCATGCAAGTGCACCTCCAGGCAAGATTGAAATTAATTAGAAGTGTTACAACTGTAATTTCTGTGCTCTGAGTCCTCATTTTACTAGCAAACAAAGAGCAGTTACTTGCTCCTAATCTGCAATTGATCTTTCATTACATTTTATAACCCTGTGGAACTCCGAATCAGAAATCATGCCTACTGTTGGTTGTGTCCAATTATTAGCAATAATATTAATGTTTGTCGCCTGACATTTAAATTAAGTTATTTGGATTTATGAATAGGGCTTGAAGAGTGCTCTTGCTGCTGGAGCTGACAAGGATGAAGAAGACTCTGAGGGAAGAAGAGCTTTGCATTTTGCTTGTGGATATGGTGAGGTATGACTGGGTATCTTATGATATGGTTTTGGCAAGTTTGTTCTCCTAGATCTATCTTTAATCTTTTTGTTTTTGTATTTAATATGTTTGGCTTTACTTATTTAGTTCTGTTTTATCATAAAATCCTTTCCCAAATTATTAGCAAAGATGATTTCTTACCGCGATATATAAAATCCATTTTTGTGTCTGTCTTGGAGTGCTTCAAGCTCATGCAAAATTCTGATCTAGGACAGTTTGAAGTGTCCTAAGCGATTCCCACTCTCTAGGAAAGCTGCTTAAATTAATGTGAAGGATGATTTAGTTAATCATAGCATCGAATTGCTAAACCAAGGACAACATCCTGATCTAGGACATCCTGATGTGGCCTTAGTAATCTACATTTCTTAGTAGAGCTACTTAAATAATTGTTGATCAAGAAGGACCTGATCTATGACAGCCTGAAGTAGCCTGAGTTAGCCAGTTTCTGACATGATTAATCTCACATTGCATGTGGTCTTTGTTGAACACATGGTAGTACTTGAAATTAATATATAGCACATGTTGTGGTCCACCTTGTAAAGTTTGTGGTCATTCTGAATATTGCTCTTTTCCTAGTTAGTGATTTGTCACTTTTTAATTGCTTACTGGACATGCTAGATGGTGGTAAGGAATTTTGGTTGTTTGCCGAGAAGAGTTGTGTAAAATTTCAAATTGATATTGTTGATGTCAGTGACATGGAAACCCTGCTCTCTTTGTTGATTTTTTGTAGAAAGGTAGTGACTCAGAAATGTTGTTAGACTATATTTCTCATCAAGTGACAGTTGGTGAGCATGTGTCTATTTCATACGATAAAAATCCTCCAATTTTCCCAAATGAACTCTGTTTCCTTTAATCACGAAAGATACAAATTGTTAAATGGCCAATGAGTGGAAGACTATAGTCAGCGAGTAATCAGTTTTCAAATTAAACCTACCCTGCATACACTTGACAGTGGAAACCAAGATAGAACTTAAAAGTAAATTAAGCTGCTTGGTTTGTGTTTCAGGTGAAATGCGCCCAAGTGCTTCTTGAGGCTGGAGCTGCAGTGGATGCATTAGACAAGAACAAAAACACCGCACTTCATTATGCCGCTGGCTACGGGAGGAAGGACTGTGTGGCACTTCTTTTAGAACACGGCGCCGCTGTGTAAGCTTTTAAACTCATCATCTCCCTTTCCCTGTCCAGTCTTTTACCTAACTCGTATTCCTCTTTCCTCTACAGCACTCTACAAAATTTGGACAATAAGACGCCCATCGATGTTGCCAAGCTAAACAACCAAGATGAGGTGCTGAAATTGCTCGAGAAGGATGCCTTTTTATAGATCTGCTGCATCATTTTAAGATTGTGTGCCAGCATGTTATCCAGTTTCATCCTTTCGCCAGATAGCTATGCATGTTGTTACTCTCTTCACAGTGGCATTATTTGATATATTGTCAGTGTTTTCGTTGCTTATGTGGTTTAACTTTAAGTGTTGTGATTAGTTACCTATGCTCTTAATAATCTGTCGCATCTGAACTTATTTGTATTTGTTTATCAAGAAGCGGGGTTGTATTGGATGGTTTTTATTGAAGTCTCTGTGTAAGTCTTTATTGCTGTTCATTTATTTTTAGTTTCAAAATAAATGGATCACTTGTCTATTCACTTGCAAACTAGAAAGCTAAAAGAAGAGTTAGAGATAATGGTTAAATTTAAGGCAACACTATTTTATTTCTACTTGACTTATTTATCTAATAAAATTTGATATTTTAGTAGCTTACGTTGTGTGTGTGTATATATGCTAGTGTTATGTCCACATATGTATAGAAGAGATGGATGTAATTAATAATATTAATCAATGATTTGAAACTCAATTTGACTTGGTTGGACTTGGTCATGTTAGCGAGTTGGGTCATATGAAACTCCGACATAAAGAATTGACTTGGTTGATTTGACCAAGAATATGGTTGGATTAGTCCGGTCGAATTAGGTCAACTCGAAATGTTATATAAGAAAATTATTTTTTTATTTTCTAATGTTATGTTATGTTTGAATTTGTATTTTAAATTATGTTAGATTATTATGACATATTTTTTTTGTATTTTATTTAAAATATTAAATTAATATTTATAAATTATAAAAAACAACATTTGATTGTGGAAAGTTTATATTATTGTTTTCAATTTTTTTTATTAATTTGTAGTACATCTTATGTATATTTATATACAATTAAAATTATAAGAAAGATATATTATTTCTATGATAGGTCAATCCTTTGAGATTGTATAGATTTATTTGATCCATTGTGGTGAGATTTTATTTGTATTTTAACTGTTAAAGATGTGATTTTGGGATTTTAATGAATGATGGGGATAATTCTTTGTTGTTTTAGATTTTTTTTTTTTCTATTGATTCATGCCTTTTATCTATCTCAACCTTTTTTATCTTTTCTGGGGATCAAGGAAAGGATGATTTGTGTTTCTTGTGTTTGATTTTTGCTTTAAGGATGAATCTCCTCTTTTCTTTTCTTTTTTTCCTCTTTTTTTTGTGATTAAATCGGATAAAGATATGGTTATGGCAATGTAAATATCTGGGATTGTTCATTATATTTGTTTATTAAAATTTGAGATTTTTATTCCTTTAATTTCATATTAAATTAGATTATGCAAGATCATCTATCACCAAAGTAACTTTTTGGTGCTTGAAAGTGTCGCTGTTCAATAATTCAAAGGTATGAAACTTTTTTACTTCAATTTCCAATTCTGCAACTCTTATTTTTGAGATGATTTTTGACACTAGAATCTAAATCATCAATTCAACCAATCAAGTTAGATATTAGGGAACACCATGAACAACACCAACAAATAATTCATGTATATGATTATTATTTTGTGGATCTAATCAAATACTTGGTTTACATAGGCACGTATATGGCACGGGCCGTCTGGCAACCCGGACCGGCCCGGAACCGGTCCGCCGGGTCACTGACTTGGTGGGCCGGGCCAACAACCTGTAATTGGCCCGTCATAGAGACGGGCCGGTTACGGGTTGGGCTTGGCCCAACCCATGACCAGCCGGGTCAAACCACCAGGCCCAGCATAGAATTGGGCCAGGTTCCAACTTCCAACCTGCCGGGTCAACCCGGGTTGGTAACTCATGGAGGTGCACTAACAAATTGTAATAGCTGCATTGATTTTAATTTTCATAAAATTCAAAATTTTGAGATTTGAAAAAGTCAGATTTTTTTTTAAAAAATTTCTTATAAATTTCTATATATACCCCCTATCCCCATGTTATTTAGTTTTTACCAATTATTACTCTTTCCCAACTCTCTCACTCTCATCCTCTCTTAATCTTATTCTCTCAAGGCATATTATTTGGAATCTTGGAGCTTAATTATTTGGATTCTTGGAGCTTATTATCAAGGCTTAATATTGCAAGTTGGAGTCTTGTAGACTTGGAGTGGTGCAAGTTTGGGTTTTCTCTTAATTATTTACATTTTGGAAGTCCCCAATTAAGAAGGTTGGTAATGATTTATTTATTTTTATGTTTAGTTATAGTTTTGTAGGCTTGTCTTATTTTAATCATGCAAGTATTAGTTGTATTATTATTTGTAGTTTTTGGTTGATATAAATATCCGGACGAAATTATTATTGTAGACATGAATAAAAGTATTAGTTTAAATTCTTGATATTTTTTTTAATTATTAGTTTAAACTTGTGGTTTTGCAAAAAATGCATGAAATTATTATTTGTGGACTTCATGGAGTTGTTTTTAAATAATTGTGTGAATTTATTTTTTTGTAGACTTGAACAAAAATTATTAGTTGTATTCTTGATATTTATTTTTTTATTATTAGTATAACATGTGGTTTTTAAAAAAATGCATGAAATTATTATTTCTAGATTTTTGTAGACTTGGTTTTCTTTAATATTTGCATGAAATTATTTTTCTAGAGTTGAATAAAATTATTTTTTTGTATTTATGATATTTTTTTTATTATTAGTCTAGAGTTGTGGTTTTTTGAAAAATGCATGAAAATTATTTTTTTGTGGACTTGAATGAAATTATTTTTTTAACTTGTGGGTTTTTTTAAAAAGTACATGCAATTATTATTTGTAGTTTTGTAGACTTGGTTTTCATTAATATTTGCATGAAATTATTTTTGTAGAGTTGAGTGAATTAATGTATTTATGATATTTATTTTTTTATTATTAGTGTTAGTGTTGTGGTATTTTTTTGAAAAAAATGCATGAAATTATTTTTTTGTGGACTTGAATGAAATTAATTTTTTTAACTCAGTGGGTTTTTAAAAAGTACATGCAATTATTATTTGTAGTTTTCATAGAGTTGTTTTTTTTAAATATTTTCATGAAATTATTTTTGTAGACTTGAACAAAATTATTATTTTTGTGGACTTGGTTTTTTTTTTTGTAAATATTTGTATGAAATTTATTTGTTGTACACTTGAATGAAATTAGTTGTTGTGTATATTTATTTCATTATTAGTTGTAGACTTGTGTATTTTTTTCAATATTTGCATGAAATTACTATTTGTAAATATTTGTAGACATGTGGTTTTTTTTTTTTGTAAATATTTGCATGAAATTTATTTGTTGTACACTTGAATGAAATAAATTGTTGTATTGTTGATATTTATTTCATTATTAGTTGTAGACTTGTGTATTTTTTTTAATATTTCCATGAAATTTTTATTTGCAAATATTTGTAGACTTGTGTTTGTTTTTTGTAATTATTTGCATGAAATTTATTTGTTGTACACTTGAATGAAATAAATTGTTGTATTGTTGATATTTATTTCATTATTAGTTGTACACTTGTGTATTTTTTTAATATTTTCATGAAATTATTATTTGCAAATATTTGTAGACTTGTGTTTTTTTTTGTGTGTAAATATTTGCATGAAATTTATTTGTTGTACACTTGAATGAAATTAGTTGTTGTATTGTTGATATTTATTTCATTATTAGTTGTAGACTTGTGTATTTTTTTCAATATTTGCATGAAATTATTATTTGTAGATATTTGTAGACTTGTGGTTTTTTGTTGTAAATATTTACATAAAATTTATTTATTGTACACTTGAATGAAATAAATTGTTGTATTGTTGATATTTGTATGAAATTATTTGTTGAAGACTTGAATGAAATTAGTTGTTGAATTCTTAGATATTGCAATATGGCTTCACGTGGTAGATGCTCTAGAGGAAAATGCGTTGTTGGTTCGGCTTCCACTTCCACACCACCTACTCAAGAAAGCAATCAATTTCAAGATTTTGAGAGCCCAATGGAACAATCGGTACCGGTTGATGTACCCTCACAAACCGGACAAGCAACCAACTTCACTGAAATTGCCCTCAAATCTAATATTTTTAAAACTCATTTTACAAAATTGTATAATAATGATTGCATTGTAACACATGGTAAATGTAATTATTGTGGTTCTGAATTTAAACATTGTAAGAGTGGAGGATATGACACATTCAACAGACACTTGGAGAAGAAGCACCTGGATAAGCTAGGACATGCTCGATCACAGTCACAAATTAGATTCACTTTGGATGAAGGTACAGGTTCTCGATCATCTCTATTTACATTTTCGCAAGCAAAATACAGGGATAAAATTGCGGAGAAACTTTCCGTCTAGCGCTTGCCGTTCAACTTCGCTGAACGGTGTCAAGTTCAAGAATGTATTAATGACGCACTGCAACCAGCATTCAAGAAGGTTTCACAGAGGACAATTCAAAGAACAATATTCAAACAATACAAGAATGGTAGGGAACAACTTTGTGAGTATTTTCGTACTTTTAACTCTTTGGTTTCTTTATGTTCCGATGTTTGGACCGATGTTTTTTCATGAAAATTCTTTTATGGGTATTATGGCACACTGGGTTGACGACAAGTGGAATATCCAAAAGCGCGTTCTCGCTTTTAGGGTGTTTAACGAGTCTCATAGCTGCCGATAATATTTATAGACTTATGCATGGAGTTATCGAAGAATTTGGTTTAATGTTTAAAATTTTTTCGATTTCTTTTGATAATGCCTCCGCTAATACGGCCTCAATTACACCTCTAGAAGATTTTTTGAGGCCTTCATGTGGTGGTAAATATTTTCATATAAGATGTGTTTGTCATGTTTTAAACTTATGTGTGCAAAGTGATTTGAAGAGCTTAAAGAATTTGTACTCACCGTTAGGGAGGTCGTAGCTTATATGGGAAAAAGCATGACCCTCATGAAACAATGGGTTTGCTATTGTAAAGCATATAACATGAGGTTCAAAAAATTCCCTAAAGATGTCAAAAAGAGATGGAACTCAACTTATCGGCTTCTTAGTGCAACATTTCCCTATAGGACATTGTTGACTAAGTTTGTTAATGATTCCTTGGTTGGTTTTTGTTTATATGAGTATAACTGGGTAATTATCGCTTGTATTATTGATTTGCTTGTGGTTTTTAACACATGTACTAATTTGTTTTCGCAAGTTTATTTTCCTACTTCCCATTTATTTTTATATGGTGTTGTTGACGTGGCTGAACAATTTTGGAAGTTTAGATTAGATCCACAATTGTTTAGTGCGTTAATCAATATGAAAATTAAATGGTTGTCTTATTATAAAAATATACCTCCTATTGCTTTAGTTGCATTTGTTCTTGATCCAAGGCAGAAGCTAGAAAGTTTGCAAGAATATTTGGAAGCATATTACAAATTCTTAGGTTTCAATGGAGGACAACATTCCCAACCGGTTCCCATGAGCTTGCCCATGAGTGACGTGGGTACTCAAGAATTTGAACTGGACTTCGACAACATTGTGGATGTCAATAAAATTGTTGTTGATACAAGGAGTCAACTTGTTGAATTATATGATAGTTATTGTATTAGATATAGTCATATAGTTCTACAAGTTGCATAGGAGGCAGTAGGACAATCTAGCAGTGGTGGAGGAAAATCATTCCGGCAGAGGCAAGCAAAGAAGAAACCAAGGGAATCACAATATATAGAGCTCGACTTGTATTTAAACACTCCCTTCCAGTTCTCAGAAGAAATCAACACAGACATGACTTTCAACGTCCTCAACTGGTGGCAAGGTAATGGAAATCCGTACCCCATTCTTTCACTAATGGTAAAGGATATTTTTGCGTGTCCTATGTCTACAGTAGCTTGAGAGTAGACTTTTGGCTCAGGTGGAAACATGTTGGATTCGACACGTTCGCCATTGACCCCACAAAATACTGAAATTCAAGTTTGCACGGATGACTGGAAACGTGCTCAAGTTCGCCAACAAGAAGCAGAACAAGGAAGTCCAGATGCTAGTGATTTCTTCTACACAGATAACACGATGAGCACACCCTGCTCGACAACAACAGTCATTGAGTCTGACCAAGACTTAGATGGTACTGATTAGGTAAGTGGGTGACCGGTTACACTGTGTAATAGAACTACATCGGTTTTGATTCCTTTCACACCCAAGAGGATACGTAGGCAACTTGATTCGGCGTGTAAACGGATTAAGTGCAAGCCATTTATTTTCAAATTTAATGTAATTTAAAATTTGAATGAAATTTAGTGTAATACATGGGACATCTCTTATTATTTGGAAACTTGTGTTCTTAAATTTTGGGGTCTTAATTAATTAATTTTTTTTCTACAAAATTTTCTGAATTTTTTCCTGAATTTTTAGAAATTTTCTGATTTTTTTTCTATTTTTTTAATTTTTTGATTTTTTTAAATTTTTGAATTTTTTTTGTGGGCGGGCCAACCCGGCTGGCCCGCCGGGTCGGCACGCCGGCCCAACCCGACGGGTCAAATGAAAGCTGGGCCGGTTCCAGCCCGGCTCGCGTGACTGAGACCCACCGGGTCGACAGCCAACCTCGGCTCGACGGGTTCTATACCCAGCCGGGCCGAGTCCGAGTCGGTGGGCCAGTGAACCCGACCCGGCGGGCCCGGTTAACCGGCCAGTGCCCATCTCTAGGCACGTAATCCAAAGTGGTGTTTGGTTAAACATGGCAAAGGTAGAATTTGAGATTGGGTCTTCTAAACCAAGCGAGAATGGGATAGAAGGGTCTTCTAGTTTTGAAATATTAAATAAAGAAAAGGAAAAAATGGTACACCTTGAAGATTCAATATGTGAAACAGTTATTCCCAAGGCCGGTATGACGCTTGACTCAGAAGAAGAAGTTTATAATTTTTATGTTGAATATGCTTGGCATGAAGGGTTTGGTATTACCAAAAGAACAACAAAATCTAGAGAGAATGGAAAGTTAAAGTATTACACACATGCGTGTGTAAGAGGTGGCAAAAGAAGAATATCTTCATCACAAAATTCCTTCAATCCAAGGCTATTCACCAAAACAAACTGTGAAGCAAAAATTAATGTTAATATTGGCAATAATGGAAGGTATACTCTATCTCGGGTCCATTTGGAGCGCAATCATGCACTCAGTCCACAGAAATCTAGATTTTAAAAATGCAATAAAAAAATGAATGCGTATGTGAAGAGAAGACTTGAACTAAATGATCAACCAGGTATAAGTTTGAGTAAAAATTTTCAATCTTTAGCTGTTGAAAGTGGTGGACACGAGAATTTGGCATATACAGAAAGAGATTGTTAGAACTATATTGCGAAAGCAAGGCAAATCAGGCTTGGTGCTGGGGATGCTAAGGCGCTTGGGACTTATTTCTCTCGCATGCAACGGAGATATTCAAATTTTTTTTACTTAGTTGATATTGATGATAATGGCCGATTAAGAAATGTGTCTTGGGCTGATGCAAGGTCTAGAGCAGCTTATGAATCTTTTGATGATGTTATCTCCTTTGACACAACATACTTAAAAAATAAGTATGACATGCCCTTTGCTCCTTTTGTTGGAGTAAACCATCATGGGCAACCAACATTATTCGGATGTGGTTTATTGTCAAAGGAGGATACCGAAAGCTATATTTAGTTGTTCAAAACTTGGTTGGAATGCATGTCGGGGAAGACCCCAAAGGCTATAATTATAGATCAATGCATGACTATTCAAGGTGCAATTATGATGGTTTTTCCCAATTCTCATCATCGCCTTTGTTTTTGGCATATTATGAAAAAAATTCCTGAGAAGCTTGGAGGACTGACTCACTACAAAGCAATAAAAAAGATTTTGAAAAGTATTGTTTATGAGGCAATAGATATGCAAGAATTTGAAGACATTTGGTTGAAGATGATAAAAGATTATAATATTGAAAAAAAATGAATGACTGAATTTTTTTGTATATAAATTGTTAGCGTTTGGCACTAATATATGTTAAAGGAGTTTTTTTGGGCAGGAATGTCTACGAGTCAAAGAAGTGAAAGCATAAATGCTTTTTTTGATGACTATGTTGGTCCAACGACATTTCTAAAGCAATTTGTGAAGCAATAGAATAATGCAATGTAAAACAAAATTGAGAAGGAGAACAAGTCTGATTTTGCTTCTTTTAGCTCAAATTTCTCATTGCTAACTGATTGTTATTTTGAGAAGCAACTACATGAAGCTTATACAAATGAAAATTTTAAGTTATTTCAAGATGAGTTGAGAGGAATGTTATTTTGCAATCTGGCACTTATCAACTCAAATGGACCAATACATACATTTCAAGTGACAGACATATTCAAAGGGAAAGACGGCAGATTCAAAAGGCAAGTGGTGTTTACTGTTTATCACAATAAGGATGAGTTTGACATCAAATGCTCATGTAGTTTATTTGAGTTCAGAGGAATTTTTTGTAGGCATATATGCAAACTTTTTATTGAGAGAAATGTAAAAGAAATTCCATCTCATTATATTTTAACTCGATGGAGAAAGGATATCAAACACATACATACATATGTGATGAGCTGTTATAATGACACACACTTGTGAACAAAGTGTGCGCTACAACAAATTAAATTCTCATTTTGCTGAAACTGCTGAAATTGGAGTAGCCTCTACTGAAAAATATTTATTCTTGATGAAAACCATGGATGAGGCAATGGAGAAGCTCATGGATAATTGTTAGGAGCCTAGTTCTAATCAAGTTATATCCCCAATGCTTTTGAATGAAGATCATGAGCAACATCAAACGATGTCTTCAACCGCGAAGTTCTTAACACCTTTAAAGGTGCTTAGCAAGGGCCGGCTACCATCCAAAAGAAAGAAGTCAAAAGTTGAAGAAATAATTAGTAGAAATAAAAAAAAGTATTCATTTTTAATATCATTTTAATTTTAATTTTATTTTTCTATCTAAATAATGTCAATTATTTCAGAAATCTCAAACGAAGAGTAATGTTCAAACTCATAATGAAACACAAGCAAAACTTTGTACTCAAGAAAGTGCGGTAATGTTATGTCAATTAATATTTATATTTGTTATTATCTTGCATAAAATTTAATTCTAAAATTCTTTCCTCTTAGATCAATTCGAATTCCCTCCCTGATATGCCAAATATGCATGTTGATAGCTCCACAATACAAACTATTGGCATTGATTTTTCTTCCAAGGTAATATACATTTCATGGTTGAAAAATAAATGGTTATGATTATAAGTATATCCATTTTTTAAGGTTTTTTTTATTGTGTGGTGACACATGTTGAAATTTGTGCTTCAGGGATGCTGAAGGCATTTGTAATGCTGCTAAATTTGTGCTTCAAAATTTCATTAAAATTTGAAATGGGAAGCTACCTGTTCCAATTGGTTGTTTAGTGGAAACATTGAAATTGTTTTGGTGATATATCACTCAATTTGTTGTAGTTTGTTTCAGTTTGTTGTAGTTTTTTGCAATTTGTTGTAGTTCTTTGTGATATATATTCTGTGGTTTATTAGGTTGTTTGTTGTGGTTTTGTATATATATCACTCAATTGTGGTTTGCAATTTGTTTTTGTGGTTTATTAGGTTGTTTTTGTGATATAAATTCTGTGGTTTTGATGATGGCTGGACAATGTGTTTTTCTGATATACAAGAATGATACGGCAGAATCAAGATTTTTGGGTGTGAATATATTTTCCAGATATATAAAGCCTAAACCTAGAGAATATATGAAGCCTAAGATTCTTTAGAATGATACATATTGAAATTTCAGAATATACTACTCAAAACATGAAGCCCAAAAAACCTTGAGAATATATACAATCAAATGTTTCCTGTTGGTTACAATTGCCATTACTGTCAACATTAGAAGGTATACAAAATCTGAAATTTGAAATGAGTTAACACATGACAAATACATACAGACACACACAAAGATAAGAATCAATCCATCCAAACTATGTTTGCTGCTCTAATAAAATTCAATGTGAGAATGAATTCAGATTCACATACAAAATAAGTACCTCCAACGCAAAAATAAAACAGTAGATTCTAAAATTCAAAAGCTGAATAGCAAATTCAAGGTAAAAAAAAAAAATCAATTTCCATTTGACATGAATGGCCATAGATTAATTTCATATAGTATTATGAAATTTCTAAAAAAAAAAATTGAGATTCAAATCACAAACATTGAGTAAGCATTTCCCTCGCAAAAACCAAACACAATACACTAACACCATTCAAATCACGACATCAATCTCGTAAGCATGAACAACACTGATTACGAATATAAAAGGGCATGCAATTAATTTAATAAAAAAGTAATAATCAAATTTACATTTTATATAATATATTCAATTTAATGGGATGTATTAACCCAATTTATTTGCTTATTTTAACTTAAATTAAAACATCATAACTTGCATGGAGTCGTTAAAAAAGCATTTATAAGAAGTTAGGTAGTGATATGCAATTCATATATTTGTTAGGGTGTGGCAAGCAAAAATCCCTTTAAGAGAATTAGATTGGGATTGGGTTGCATTTAGTTTGGAGGGAGTCCATGGAAAAGCTCTTGCGGAGCTTGTGGTTATGCTAATGGTGGTGGTACTCGGGGACTCATCATCGCGCCTTCAATCATGTTGATATCTTGCAGCTCAATCCTCCCCCCTTGCCCCTCTACGGTGCGGCGGAGCCATGGCCGTTCCATCGCCGGAGTTCTCATTCGCGGTGGTAGTGGCGGCGATCTCAAAGTTTTCAATAATCGTGGAATCCTTAGAATAAGGAAAAAGACCCTTCTTTGCTATGCGGATGAATCCACAAAGGGTCCAGTAGCAAACAGCAGGAGCGCCGATGATTCCAATAGTACCGCGATTCAGCTCTACTCTCAGATCGAAAGGCACGGTTTTTCTCACTTTTAGTTTGGATTTTGATGTACTTCATCTTGCTGTTTTATTGATTTTGATTTGTTTGTTCTTAGATTGATGACGGAAACTGCAAAGCGGTCTCAGGATGGGTGGAGGAATTCTGGAGATTGGAGTGAAATGGAGGTATTCATACATTCAATCATTCTCTTGTTCTTAGTTTTGTTTATTCATTCATTCTATTTTATTCTCTTGTGTGTGCGTGTGTGTGTGGATTTGGATTTCATTAGAAATGCTAGAATTGCTTGTTTGTGAGTTGTCTACAGGGGGCATGGGTGCTCAAACCAAGAAACATGAAACCCACATCGGTTATCCATTTTATTGGCGGTATCTTTGTTGGGGCTGCACCTCAGCTCACGTATCGATTTTTCCTTGAGCGCCTCTCTGAAAAGTTAGTACCTTTTTGTTTTGTAAATGATTACTTTTGGTTTAGATTTTAAACCTAGAATTGTTGTTCTTGAAATTGAGATTGCTGTTTATTGTGAGAAATGATTAATGATTTGTAGATTTAATCTTTCATATGAATTCCTTGTGAAATTTTCTCTTGATTGTTTTTATTTTATGATTTAGAGGTGCTTTGGTCATTGCAACACCATTTGCTAGTGGATTCGATCATTTCCTCATAGCAGATGAAGTGCAATCTAAGTATGATAGGTGCTTTCGGTTCTTAAAAGATACTGTGAGTCTGTTGACTGTTATCATTGATTCCTAGTTTTTTTGAAAGGTTTAAGCTTATTTCTATGGATTTGCTTGTATAGGTAAATGACCTTCCGACATTTGGTGTTGGTCATTCCTTAGGATCTTGCATCCACCTCCTGATAGGTATCAAAACTTAGCTAGATTGCAGATCATTTGTATCTTATATTGTCTCTCTCTTTTTTTCTTATTTTATTTGTTTATTTTTTGTACGAATGAATTTTGTATTGAATGTCAGGATCTAGGTATGCCATCCAAAGAACTGGAAATGTATTAATGGCTTTCAACAACAAGGTACTTCATCTTCTCTGTTTTTATCCCATGGCAGTAAGTATTTCAATTGAAATATCTAGACGTGATTTTGTGAGTATTGCTTGATGTTGCTAACCTGGTTTTTTTTTTTTGGAGTTTGTGACCATGATGCTTTAACATGAACTTGTTAAGTTTATATGTTACATGGATTTTACATTCGTTATGATGTCCGAAACTTTAGGGATGAGGATGAATTTTACTGAATACTGAAATGTTTTAGGAGTTCAGTTGCCAATTATAGTTTAAGAACTTAAGGATTGTCGTGTTAAGAGATACGCATGGAAACACATTGATACTCTGAGAAAACAAGAAAGGAATCACACAACCAAACACACAAATATACAGAGATTTATGTGGATTACCAACCATGCCTACTCTAAAAGTTATGATCTGCATCGCTTCTTCACTCTCTCAATCAACAGAGAGAGCATTACAATAAGGAAAAACTAGCATTACCTTTCTACTCTCGTCAGTCATTTCAAAAAGGATTTTATACTATAATCCTAATGGCCTTGTAAATTCCTATAAAGAATGGTTGTGAATTAGGCGCCACATCTATCATGTTGTTGAAGAGTTTACGTCTTGTAATTCATTCTTTTAATTAGCAGTTAGCTTAAGTTTCCTCTTCCTTCAATGATAAAGCCAAATTAAAACTTAGTTCTTTTGTTGAGCCTAGGCCCAAAAGGCAAAATTTTTTGAGCTGAAGAAAGGACCAGATTTTTGGAGCTGCACGCTATGTAAAGTTTGTACGGCCATTATCATAAGAATATCGGTACTTCCTCTTAGATGGATTATTAAAACACAAGGCATAGTGGATAATTATTTGACAAACATAAGAGTTTGTAGATTGAGGTGTTTCACTGCAATTACAATTTTCATTTGAATATCTCTATTTCAAGTCCCTCTTTCAATTGGCTATGTATTGTGAAAGCATTTCCTGGAATCATTTATTCTACAGGTCATAGATTTTATGTATCTAACTTAACTATATATTCTCTCTCATGTTTCTGTGGGGAATAATTCTCATCTTCTTCTTGAATTTTTGTGTCTACATCCTATTTGTTATAATGAAAATTAAAGGCATGAAGATCCTTTCTGATTGTATCCTCTCATCTGGATTAAATATCATCTGAATGTGCAGTTTGGAAAACCTTGTTTTAGAGAGTAGAAACTAAAACATTCTCTATTTTGCAGGAGGCAAGCTCAGCAATTCCACTATTTTCTCCGGTTATTGTACCTATGGCTCAAAGCTTTGGTCCCCTTTTATCCCAACTTACTTCATCACCAACAATAATACGTGGGGTGAGCATTTGGACACCATTTAGATTCTCCAAATTAAATAAAAAATTGAATTAGTAATTCGCCTAGTAGTAATACACAAAATTCTTTTACAGTTACAGCACACTTCTAGATTTGCTTCTTTATAGTTCTCCATTTGTGTGCACTATCCTTGTTTTGCACGTCTTCTCCAAATCTTATTTAGTAAAAGAGTAGACATTGTTTAGAAAGAACTTCAGAAAGTATCAACTCTTCATCAAATAGAAAGTGATGCAATGTCATGCTTCTTGTTTGTTCTGGTTCGCTTCACACTTCCACTCTTTGAACTAGTTCTCTGTCTTTTTAATTGTATAAAACAGGCGGAAATAGCAATGAAGCAACTTGAGAATCTCAGCCCTCCAATCATGAAGCAAGTTCTGCCTTTGGTGGAGCAGCTTCCTCCATTGTATACGGACTTGGTTAAGGGAAGAGAAGATTTCACTCCGAAACCAGAGGAGGCAAGACGGCTGGTTTGATTCAGACCCAATGCCTTTTTTCTCACATTTTACAGGGGAAAAAAAATTGCAAGACTTCATGTGCTTCGCTTTATAATTTAGAAACTTGATCCAGTGTGGCGATTATTTCATTTCTGCTCTCTTTTCTTTCCCGCCTTCACCGCAGGTAAAGTCTTATTATGGTGTGCCACGAAACCTCCTCATAAAGTTCAAGGATGATACAATAGATGAGACTCCAACTTTAGCTCAGGTATTAAGTGTCGAATCTGCCATAAGCTCAAGTCTTGATATGTCAATCCGTTCATTGCCGGGAGATCATGGTCTGCCACTGCAACAAGTATGTCTATTCATCCATTCACCTTCTTTTTTATAACTCCTTGCTAATCGGAAAGCCCATTTTCCAGTTAATGTGATGATCATTGTTATGTTTATTCTCGGGCATTTTAGTATAGAAGTGTGATTTACTGAAGTGACTCTTAATCCTTTCAAACAAAGATGATGAGTTTTGGCTCCGATGATGCCTTCTAAAGGACAAAGTTTACATTTTTGCAGATCTTACCGGATGTTCCACCAGCTATGGCCGATGCAGTGAACCGTGGTGGCGAGATTCTAGCAAATCTTACTGCAGGAACACCATGGGAAACAGTTGCCAAGGAAGTCGGCAACACTTTTGGCTCGAACTCAGGGATCCTCAGAGCGCAAATATCGAAAGAGGTTAATAACCTTGTTGATGAGATTGCTTCATGGATGGATACAAATTCTTCCCCAAAGCTACTTCGACCATGACCACAGTTTAGTATACTCCATATTTCTCTGTACACCAGTGGTCGGCGTAGTCAAAAGTAATCAAAAATAAAAAAATTACAGGCAAAATATCAGTTATCAATGTGGTAGCTTGTGTATTCAGTTGTCTGTGAACAGTTAATTCACTTGAAGAATATCCACAATTTCAAGGTGTGTATCAGTATCCTGTGTAAATATTTTGTTGTGTTTGGCTCAAATGTTACTTAATGTTACTATATAGACTAAATGTACAGAAAGTTATAGCAAATTTGTTGTTAGCTTCTTACTTCTCAAAATTTCTGTTTATTTTTCCTTATTTTGATCCACAAGTTCTGAATGAAAAGCCTAATTTAATGCAACAAAACAAATTTTCACATATCTAACAATTTTCCGTTCTTTGAATATCTTAATTCATGATTAATCAATCAAACATTTCACCCCTAAAGCACCATATTTAAGTGGAAAAAAAGAACAATTTTTTTTAAAAAAAAACTTGGACTTAGCATCATTTGGGAATAAGCTAATGTAGTTCATTGTCAGAAAACATTAGTTTCATACCCTGCAAGTTTGTGATCATGGACATCAGCACAAGAGTAAACAATACACATCAAATGAATAAAAGTTCTGATTGGTCATTGTGAAACAAAACTGCACACTAAATATGTTAAACTATTAAATCAGTTCCTTTAATATTAAAAGGATATACAGCTCTACTCAGATTACACCTGCTATCCATCCCCTCCAGATGAAATCATGAAAGTAGTTTTTGATGATGTACTTCTGCCTCAAACCAGATTTTGCTAAGCCATTAGAACAACAAAGTTCCATTTCATCAATGTTTAGGTGAAAGTATAAGGCCAAGAAACAGTGGTAGCACTCCAATTCAAGTCACCGGGCAAGCACGTTCATGTTGGCACCCATGCCTCCTGTGACAATATTCCATCAAGCATCAATTCTGGCTTTGTTTATTGATCTCCATGTAATGGAAAAGAGAGGAAGAGAAGATAGAAATATCGTACCTTTTCCAGCTAGCTTATTGTGGAAAATGATGTATACTTCTCGGCGGAGAGCTTCAATTTCCCTGGCATACTCTTTTAAGTCCTCTTGGGTCATTAAGTTCTCTAGAAGCTCTCTTGATCTCTCCAGTACTCCATCCATGTCACAGAAATCTTTGAAAACTGAAGCTTCCGTATAGGAAAGTTGTAGCAGACTCCTTATTGCTGATAATGCCTGCATGAAGGATGTTGCAAGAACCAGGAATCAGTCTTTAGGATAACTGTAAAACCCTTAATGTGTTCGGTTTCACACTACCTACTCACAATATTGGAAAAAAAATACATCAAATTGTTTTTCAGGCCATCAGGAATTATCCAGGTAAAGGGTTGTGAATCCATGAAAGAGGCAGACTATAAAAATGCTATATTGACAAAACTAATTCGAAAAATAGGTTCAGAATCATGGAAATGATATATACGGATCAAAATTCATTAACAAAATAATTCTCACTTCAGATCATCTAAGGATTCATCTACCTATGGACACAATCTGACATGAGAAATAATTTGTGTGAAAATGAGTCCTGGCATGATGTTAGAACAATTTATGGAAACTGTGCCAACCAGTTTTATGGATTTGCTTATAAGAGTTATTTTTACTTTCTGTAGTCTTGGAATTTAAATTCTTTATCATCTCATCAGTAACTTTGGCAATACAAATTAATCAGAGCAAGGCCAGAAGAAACCTTCTCTTGAAGATCAAGGTCTGTAGATGATGCTAGCCCAACCACAGACTTCAATAGGAGGCGGTTATTGAAGAAGGGAAGTTTCACATTATCCACATTTGCCAATTGATAGTCAGCTAAATCTGAAACTAAAAGAGCAGCCTTCTTATGAAGCCGGATATCAGCACTAGAATCATTCATTATGTCCTGCAAGATGGAATTGATTCCTCACAGTAACCATACTGACAATTGTAATTCTTAAATGTCTTTCCAAACAGGAACAGAATCAGCCAGTATCAAGATAAAGCAATGAAGTTCTTCTAGACAGCCTGAATGGGCCATGCAATATGTTAGAACATTTAATACGCTTAAATTAATTAAAAAAAAAAAAGACAAGAAGATGACCAACTATGGCTAAAAAGTTGACTCATACCAAACTAGATTACCTGAAGTACTAAATCTCCATTCTCAGAGAAAAACAATTCCTGGCCAACAATGTTATTTCTAATCAGAGCAGAAACCGCATATAATGCCTTTATTACTTCTTCTGTGGAACCAGACTTCACCATCTTCATCAATTCTTCAAGTGCGCCAAGTGACAGAATCTGAGTGGATGGAAGAACCGAAGAAGATGAGACCTTAATTAGATATATGGAATTAAAAATAAAATGCCAACACAGATTAAGCCAAGAGAAATGATTCATATGCCATGATACTATCATATAATAAAGAACAGAATTAGAAATCAAGTAATATGCTCCGTAATAGATACAGTAGCAGACCTTCAGTAAAGGACCTAACATTTATGTGAATAGCATAATAGATTCTTACATCCTTTAAATCGGTTTCTCCCCTTTATACTTTGATTACATTTGAGTTAAATTAGACGAAATAAAATTATAGATGTCTATATGATCAAATGTCCATCATAAATTAATAAAACTCAAATGACAGGCGCATGCTGCTCAAAGTGCAAAAATACCAAATTGCTAGTGGTTACAAACTAAACAGCAGCAGCTATGAGATGTTAAATTATCTCACCAGGAGACTTAAAATAAAAGTTAAACTGTCATGTTAGCTGTTCTGTATCTACTACTTCATACATTTCAATGGATGGACTTCACCAGAAAAGGCATCAAATGTGTAGTTCTCATTTCTCAATGCAACTTGCTATCCTAAGTTTGCTCCTATACTGAAAGGTATAATGCCCCATCATTTAAAGCTGATTTCACTGAGATGTGTTAACCACTAATCTTTCCAAAAGGACCTAGGAAAAATAGTCAATGTGGAGGAGTGGATAAACAGAGAACAGACTGAACAGTTTTCTCTTAAAAAGATAGCAACAGTTAGTACGAAAGGTATTATTTCAGAATTTAATACAAACATTAATGGGATATTTAATAGGTATTCCATCCATCTATGGTCAAGTAAGTTAGAAGAGTAGAGAGGGTTACAAACTTGATGACACTAAGAACAAAATATCAATCCCCGATTCCCCGTAGCAATATAAATGTTCGACACAGCCATTTAAGGTACAACAAACAACCAAATCAAAAGCTTCTGATACAAAATGAAGAAATAACCTGATTTTGAACAAGCGCATTATTTTGACTGGCTTTACCAAGAATCCAAGCAGATGTTATCCGAATCTCCGGCTCAGGGTTATAAAGTTCACGAAATACCGCAACAAGGCCACCAAGTTTGTCAAGATCTGGCCAACATAAAATACGATAGACCAACTAGTGAAAAAGATTATCAAGGAAAAAAAAGTGTGGTTGCATCAAAGTAGAACAAACACAAGCGATAGGTTGGGTAACATTGACACAGAGAAACCACAGTTATCTGTTTCAACAGGTTCCCAAATTAAAATCTAGTACCATTTCAAGTTTATCCATAGTTACTGCAGATGACCAACAATACATGCTTGATGACATTTTCACCCTCCACAAAAGAAGCATAGGGCTACACTAGTAGGCAAAGCCTTAAAAACAGCCACATGATGAGAGTAGATGGTTATATCTCCAGAAGTCAATGCGAGCTAGTAAGATCATGGATCACGAGGAGCAAATCACTAGTCATTCTTGTTTATATCTATGCTTGCACTACTCAAAATGTCAATTATATGCAGAAACAGAAAACTAGTATTTTATAAAGTGCTGTAGGATACTCACCATTTGCATTATCAATGTGCTCAACAAGAATCAAAAGTTCATTCAATGCACGCTGTCTATCTTCTAAAGAAAGAGAAGAATTATTCAAATCAGCTATTGCTATTCGCATCAACTCTGTGTCTGACGGCATCTTTAACTTCTCCATCAATTCCTGTTTTTTAAGACACAACATAGACACAGGCTAGCTAAGTTCCAAAAGCTAAGTGAGCAGTAAAATTTTTCCCTTCAAATGGTGATTGGAAAACAATAAATAATGACAGTACAGATCAAAGAAAGAGAGTCAACAGTCAAACATTGCCTTCAATGACAAAATCATGCATATCTAACAACAGCAGCTCTGCCGCTTGCTGGCTACTGAATAAGTAGGCACTACAGTGTAGATTAACATCACACATACATGGTTAAATCACAGAAGGCTTTGCATGAAAATCACTCTTACCCAATACATTTACTTCCAACCATCATACTAATTCATGTAGAATCCAAGGAAATGACTTTCTAAGATTAAAAACAGATAAGTTTCAAACTAAATCAAATATGATAAGTTGCAGCAAGGAAAATCATTACTTTTGGAATCCAAGAGGGTTCGTCAGAAGTGTGCAAGCTACAACCAATTGAAATTTCAATTCCATAACAAATTCAAATCATTACTAGTAGTAGGATGAAATTCTTAATACTAGTTTGTACAAGATCATCACTAATCAAACCTCATTAATAAAATAAGACAAAATAAGACTTTATGTCAGATAATTTTGTCCAAAATGTTCAGGTTGCAATTTTCTTCATCCTTCAATGATTAACAAGCAATAACACAATAAAACCAGTAAAAAATTCTACAAAAGGAACCAAGTTGTCACCTTTAATTCCAATTGACGTTTTTTTAGTTCATCTGCAGATAATCTCCGAACATCACTTGCTTTTTCCTTCAACTTTGCAGGATCAGAGTGACCTAATTCATCAACACCACAAAGCAATTATTCCTCAAAGAGAGACAGATGAAAATTTC
This sequence comes from Dioscorea cayenensis subsp. rotundata, assembly GCF_009730915.1. Lineage (NCBI taxonomy): Eukaryota > Viridiplantae > Streptophyta > Magnoliopsida > Dioscoreales > Dioscoreaceae > Dioscorea > Dioscorea cayenensis. Next base: position 76,312 of record NW_024086731.1, read on the forward strand.
TCGCATCCACACATCAAAGACAAGAGATAGAGAAAATAAAGGCTAAAACTTAAAACTCGAAACAACAATCATTTGAAAGCTCTAGTTCCCATCATACCAATAGCCCACTGCAGCATGCCATCCAAGGACGAGAAGCCCCCGGAAAACTCATCAGTATGTTCCTCAACGGGTGAAGAGTCGGCCATGGCGAGAAGATCCCCCTCAGCCATGTCAGTGGACCACAAGATCCCACCTAGCGAGTTCGACGAGGAATGATTCTCCCGCTCGGCCGCCAGCGTCATCAGCGACACCATCGACATGAATAGGATGGAGACGAGCAGGAGGAGGAGAAGGATCGAAGCCTTAGCCATGATCGAGCGAACAAAGCCGAGGGTTTTGGCCGGGCGCTTCGATCGCGCAGAGAATGGGGGCAGTGAAATGGGCTGGGTGATGGATTTCTTTGATTATATAGTGAGTGAGCAGCATACAGGGGAACCTTGATAGCTTCATCTACGACAGCGTACCAATAGAAAATTGACACGTGGATTTGTTAAAATTATTTTGTTTTAATTTTTGTTGGTTTTAATTCATAACTAAATTTTTATGTGGTTGTTACCCCAAAAAGATTGAACTACTATTTAGATAGCAATTTAGTTCAACCACAAGACATAAAAATGCAAAGGGGACAGGTAAAGTTTTGAATTCTTTCCTATATAATACTGTTTCTTTTGTTTTATGTGGTTGTTACAAAAAAAAAACACCGATTGAACTATTATTTAGATAGCAGTTTAGCTCAATCATAAAATACAAAAATGCAAAAGGGACGGGTAAGGTTTTGAATTCTTCACGTATAATACTATTTTTTATGTATTGTTTATGTAATGTACATTTTGATTTATATTATATAGTTAAAAATTATCTTAGGAAATGCATCAGAATCGAGTATATACCTTTATTTCAGATGTTATTTTGATAATATCTTAAATAGAGGTGCTTGCCATCCATTCAAAATAATAATAATAATAATATATTAAGAGTAAAATACCTAAAATAATAATATAACATGTAATTTATTGCCAATCACTTATTTTTTGTAAATTAGATGAAACATTAGATAAAATAAATAAATAAATTCCTTTAATTAAAAGATATCTGAATAAAATAAAAACACAAATATCATTATAACAAATTTAATAGAAATATAACTATACAATTTTTTTTTTAAAAAAAAAAACCTTTTCCCATAGGAAAATGTGAATGATGAAAAAGTTATTTAAATAA